>NC_030416.2:18556567-18656567 GCF_001660625.3 Ictalurus punctatus | reverse complement strand
ACATTCCAGAGTCCATACACATTCATTTATTTGCTGCAGGTTTAGAAAACTAGAATCTGAAAGGAACTTTTGCTGCCTCCCCCTTCCACAATTTGCATTCATATTAGCCCAAAACTTATTTCATTTCCCATCATTTATTTTAATATTGGATGAAAAATATTCATTTTGTTACTTCCCTTTGCATGTCTAGTCAGGCCTGAATTAATCGTTTTTATACATGTCAAATACAAGCAGGCCAGTATTCAAAAGCAGTTCTCAGTAATCAGCAGGTGTTGCTGAGAACACACTTCACTCAAGACATCAGACTCAAGACTGGTCAGGATGCATGAATGAGTGACTTGAGAGTTCAGAGAAATATCAAACAAACTAAGGGTACGTTTACACGACACCGATGTAATAAAAACAGAAAAGTTTTTCCTTTGCGTTTTTGAAAAGTTTGACATACAGTACAGACGACAACGTTGTCAAAACAATCCCTATTCACACAGATCTGTGAAAACAACTAAAAACACTGTATTATTCATGTATTATGCAGAGGTTTTCCTTCCATTTACGCTCATCAACAACACCATTGATAAAGTTTTCCCACCAATTCTTGTCCTCCCAGGTCTTACCCAAATGCACCTTTTGAATAACCTTTGTCCGTGTAGGTGTGGGTTAATGTAGGTGTAGGTGTGTCGTATGTAACAAATGTGTCTCCGCTGGTCGTAGTAGTGATGCAGTAAATATACACTTGCTGGAGAAGAGTCAATATACTCAAAATCTTGAGCAGCACAAACAGTCCTGTAATCTGCCATTGTAGTTTTTAATGTCTCGCACATTGTTTTGAAGTACTCATGCGCATGCCTATAGACTGAACATGTAATACGCGTACGCATGACATCATCATTTTCACAAATTCTTGTTTTTGTACGTTTACACAGAGATGATAACGCCACCGTTTTCAAAAACTTGCACTTTGAAACCCGTTTTCAAAACTTTGCATTTTCAGAACCCAAAACAGCGTTGTGACGTAAACAAACAACCAAAACGCATAAAAACGTTTGCTGTTTTAGTTGAAAATGTTGTCGTGTAAACGGGTCCTAAAACTAACAAAAACTACAATGGAAACAACCCTACAGTCAGGGCTTCATTAGAGAGCTAAGGATTCTCAGGATTCTAAAGGGGTTATATGTGGATAGTTTCAAGGTTCCCCTGAGGAACATACAAAAGAAAGCGTTAGGATTATTCTTTTTTTTTTCTAAGTGTGTATTATTTATGTACACAAACATTAGTGTCTTGATAGGTGGGAAGTGGGCTAACGCACCTTTTCTAAATTAAAGCAATCGAAACTTAAATTGAACTCTCTTAGAGAATAAATTTACAGGTCTATCTAGTCCAGTTGTAGTCTGAACATATATGCAAACACACCTCTCATCACTCAAATGCAGATCAACAGCCAAATGCAGGTGGACTCAAAGAACACCTAAAAATACCACTTAAAATACACACACACACACACACACACACACACACACACACACACACACACACACAAACCAGAAAACGCTGGAGGTGCTTCTTTTTGATGACTTAAATGCTATGTATTATGTTAACATCAGGGTTTCTACTAGCTGGTAAATACCGGTATTTGTCTAGTAAAAACTCTGGGAAATTCAGATCTAGACACCTCGTCCTGTTATTCACTTAAAGGGCATACATTTCAAAGTAAATGAAGTGCAATAAAGCAAGTAAAGTACTATAATTTTTTAAGTAAGTAAAGTTGTTTTCTACACCTCCTTTTATTTGATAATACATATCTCTTAAATTTAATATAGATGATATGCCGAGGGGAAAAAAGTGTAGAATAAATGTAGCTGTTAAGCATACTGTCACTGATGGTTGCATCACTACATACTACAAGGCCTCTAATTCTTACAGCCATTGCTGTGGAATCAGATAGGAGACATATGCCCTTGGTCCAGCTGCACAGAAGCAGAAAAAGTGTACATTTTAGAATATGCATTGCAAGGTAAAGTTTGGGTGCATCTTTAAATTTGAATCTAGTTAAAACAAACTTAAATAAAATGTTATTAGCAGCCGTGCCACAAAACAATATTTTTCACCAGAGGAGAGTTCTCTTGTTCTTGGTTGTTTGTTGCATTCCTAGGCCTATTGACTATATTATTTATATTTATTTAAATGTTGACTGTATACAAAACATGTAAATTAAAAATTTTACTTGATGCTGTCATTCTTGACTAGACCAACCTTTTAATGCTTTTTCACAGCAATAATAATTAACATATAACTGGAATTGTCCGGTAAACTGCATCTTTCCCAGAAACCGTGACCTGCAACAAAAATCCCTAGCAGAAACACTGATTAACATACAGTATCTCACAAAAGTGAGTACACCCCTCACATTTTTGTAAATATTTGATTATATCTTTTCATGTGACAACACTGAAGAAATGACACTTTGCTACAATGTAAAGTAGTGAGTGTACAGCTTGTGTAACAGTGTAAATTTGCTGTCCCCTCAAAATAACTCAACACACAGCCATTAATGTCTAAACCGCTGGCAACAAAAGTGAGTACACCCCTAAGTGAAAATGTCCAAATTGGGTCCAAAGTGTCAATATTTTTGTGGCCACCATTATTTTCCAGCACTGCCTTAACCCTCTTGGGCATGGAGTTCACCAGCGCTTCATAATATATGCTTATGTTTAACCTTCTTGTGTGCACACGTGTGTAAATTCAACTAAAAGTACAGGCCAGACCTGTTCTGCCACTTCCAGAAGTGGTGAGTAACTGTTAACTGTATATATCTCAGCACACCAGAAGCCTGGCCAAACACAGCTGCGTTACAATAGGAAACATAGCACAAAGTCCCAAACTCTCACTTCCTCTAAGCCTTTTCTGTTAACAGTGCATGCAAATAGCATCAAACCTCTGACCCCGCATATTTTCACTGTAGTTTTTACACACACAAAAAGACACATACATGCACACTCATACTATAAATATACATTAACATATACAAACATGTAAAGTGCATTTCTTGGATGTTCACATTTCATTCTATACTACACACTGTATTGTAATTATAAACCCAGGTAAGTTATATAACACAGGAATTTCCCATCACAAACACAAAATGATCACTAAGTTGATATAAACCTCCCATCTGAAAGCAATATATAAACATCTAAAAACACCTCTGTGTTGTACATGAAATATTCCATCCCACAATGTAAATCAGCTTTACACATGTTCACAAAACATTCATCACAACCCAAGAAAACATATCCTACTGTATAGAGCCCATAGGTATATTTTTCTCAAAAGTGGTTAACTATGCAGCTTTTTTTGCTGCTGTGGGTGCAGGTGACAGATAACATTTGACAGCTATGCTTTTTTCCAGTGAATTTTGTGATAAAAATCCAGCATCCCATCATAAAAGTCTTGTTGCATTGGCATCGGGAGTTTTATTTGTGGTGTAGGTGTCACCACAAATACTTGAAACAGGAAGCACAGCAGCACTAGTAAGGAGAATACAATGATGTAAAAACAAAGGGGACACAACAGATAAGGCACATCTGCTAGTGCACCACAACAGAAACATAACAAAAAGTCTACTGCATCTCAGTCAAAGATGGTCTATCCATAGGTCATGGAGACTTTGATATTTTTGTATACCTTTTTGACCAGAAGCCTTAGAATGTTGAATGTTGCACTCAAATTGTCTTTTGCTATTGCAATCTACACACATTTCCATATACTTGATTTTCAAATGGGAAAACAAACCTTTGAACACAAATACACAGTGAGTACTTTATAATATTATATTTATATATATATATATATATATATATATATATATATATATATATATATATATATATATATATATATATATATATATATATTGAACTGAATAGTAAACACGGTTGGTTATTTGCAGTGTTAGACAAATGGCCTTTTCTTGTGAAATTGCGAAAGCTAGAGGTCTGGCGATTTGTAATTGAACCAGGACACAACTGAGCAGTTGAGGGTTTGGGGCCTTGCTCAAAGACTATCAATGGCAGTTTGATTTGTGATTCATTGATTTATTCATGATTTATTCCAAACACAACTTTCCAAACTCCAAACTACTGAGAAAACATTGCTGTAATTCTTCAGAGGTACCTGTATGTCTAAAAGTAAAACAAGGTTAGGAAAGCTTTAACCTGGCAATTCACAAGTGTAGGTGTCCATAGTGCAGGTAGATATGTGAGAAGAGATCCATATATGCTTAAGGGGCATGTACCATGTGATGAGATGTGTGAGAAGTGGGTGGTGGGAAAGCGATCATTTAACAACTGTTAAATCCTGGGATGTAGAGCTCCCAGCCTCTACCCTGAGAGAATGCATCTGAATAAGGTAGTGCCAGAGTATTAGTGGTCTGTCATGATCTTACAAATTGTAGATCATGTAGATATTTAAGCTCATTGGGTGTTTTACACACACACACACACACACACACACACACACACACACACACACACACACACAGAGAGAGAGGAATGACTAATAAAGATGTCTTTACCTAACTGGGAGCTGGCAGGTTGTGTGATCAGGTGCCGCTGGAAGCTGGCACATGCAATGCATCATTAGGACCAGTGCCAAGTACCACTGCAATACTCTCCATTATCTCTCTCTTTCCCTCTCTGTCTCATGTATACTGTACATGTACAAGACAAGGAGCCTAAATGATAAGAACACCCAAATAAAAATAAATGATATAAGTTCTCTTACAATGTATTAGACATTAACCACATTAGTATATACCACTTTTTTCAGATCTGGCTAACAATTTCCACAGCATCATGTAACTGTTCATGAAAATTGTCAAGGTTGTACTCTTCTATACCATTCTTCTATATATACTGTTCCCACAATAGGCTTGAGGTCCCGTGATTATGTTAAAGCAGTTACTGAAGATGAATTAGAATGAATTAATACATTTAAATTCAATAAACATATACTTTAGTGCGTCTCAAATTATATAAATATTGCCTTATAATAAATGTGATTTAGCTTAACATGATGACTGAAGCTTTAAAATTTCTCTTTAAACAATCAACATAATTTGCATTTACATTTACGGCATTTGGCAGGCCATTATCCAGAGTAAAGAAGTGCTTTGTAGTCTCTATCAAAAACACATCCAAAAACCCTGTTCAGGAGGTTATTACAGAATGAAACAACACAAGACATGTTTTTAAATAACAAAGCGCTAATTGAAGTGCTTGGTCTTTAGTCTTCATTTGAAGACAACCAGTGACTCAGCAGATTGGACAGCCAGGGGAAGTCTATTCCACCATCTGGGTGCCAGGACAGAGAAAAACCTTGACACATGTCTTCCTTGTATCCTGAAAGATGGTGGGTTGAAAGGAGCCACGCTTGAATCTTGGGGGGAAGTGTGGTGCAGTGCAGGGTGTGATAAGTTCTGTAAGGCAGGCAGGCACTAGTAAATTTTTGGCTTTGTAGGCAAGCGTCGGTGTTTTAAATCTGATGCAGGAAGTACAGGAAGCTGGTGGAGAGAGTGTAGCGGTAGGTTGGGGTGGGAGAACTTGGGTATGTTGAAAACAAGTTGTGCAGCTACATACTGGATTAGTTGCAGAGCTCCAATGGTGTGTAGGTGCAGACCAGCCACGAGCAAGTTGCAGTAGATCAGCCTCAAAATGACAAGAACAAGCTCCTGAAAAGGCCTCTGTGGATAGAAATGGATCCTGGATCCTCCTAATGTTGTAGATGAGAAACCTGCATGAGAGAGTAAGTTTAGCTATGTGAGGCAAGAAGGAAAGTTGCTTGTCCAGGACTACCCCAGGTTGTGTACAGTGACAGATGGTGAGATGTGAGAGTTGTCCAGGAAGATCACAAGATGAAACATGAGTGTGCTGAAACATGAGTGTCTGTTGGAGGAAAGGAAAGGATGAGTTGAATGTCAACAGCATAGAAGTGGTATGAAAACCCATGTGAGGATATGATCTAACCATGGGAGTGGGTATAGAGAGAGAAAAGAAGAGTAACCAACACTGAGCCTTGTGGAACACCCATGGAGAGCCTGCTTGGCACAGATGTGGATCTTCTCCATTTCACCTGATTTGAACATCCCTCCAGGTAAGAGGCAAACCATTGCCATGCTGTCTTAATTCCAAGACTGATGAGGATGGACAAGAGAGTCTTTTGACTGACTGTGTTGAAGGCTGCTGAAAAGTTTGGCTGATTTAGCGGCATGAAGCTTCTCAGTAATGGCCACAGTAGCAGTTTCTGTAAAGTCTGCAGCTTTGAAGCTAGACTGGACAGGATCTTGGGGGCTGTTCTTGGTCAAACAGAGAGGCAGTTGATTGTAGACAGCATAGTAAAGGATTTTATAAAGTAAAGATACAAGTGATACCAGAAAAGATGAAAGGGCGGAGGTCTCGTGAGATGGTCTGGAGCATTGTTGCAGGGATGGAATCCAGTGGGCAGGTGGTGGGATTGCAGGATAGTAGTAAAGGAATGATGTTGTGGAGCATGCAAGGATCATGTGGAGGCTTCCAGGTTTCCTTTTTAGAAGGATTTCTTAGCACCTGTCACATATGATAAGAATTTGGACCATAGAGAGATGTATGAAATGAGATCAGTATCAAGTAGTGATTTCCTCCACTTTCTCTCAGCTGCTATTAATTCTCGCCAATTGCTGCACAACACATGTCACAGCCAAGGAACAGGGTGAGAAGGTTTGGAAAATAGAGGAGGTCTATGGATGAAGAACATGAAGAAAGGAACGTGCTGGTGGCTAATCCAAGCAGTAGAGAGGAAAAGGAGACAGGGTCTGAGAGGGGACAGGTAACGAAACTAGCCAACTAATGTTAATTTCTAACTAACTTTTTAACTGTGGATACACCACAGATACACTTTCAATTTATCTTAGTAAGCCCTGCCCAAAATTCACACTGTAAAGAAGACCAAAATATGAACTCTATTTTACAATATTGCATATGTTTACCAAATGACATCTTCTCTCACTGCAGAAACTACATCAAACCACTGCACAGTTCTTCCAGCTATCTCAAAAGTCATATCTTCAGTATAAATGTGTAATTGTAGAGAATGTGAAAATGATCATGTTCTTTTCTCTGAAATTAAGATGTATTTTACAGATATAGTGATATTTTACATAAGAACAGTATATTAATTAGTCTTCCCTGGTAAGATGAAAGCGTGTTCATTTGACCCAGAACCTTCCTAAAAATTGCAATTAGACTAGAATTTGCAGAACTCGCAGAACTCTCCCATAAGGTTGGCTGTGGATAAACTGCAAATAGAACACATTAATAATGATAACTGTAAGAATCATTTAGAAGTAAGGGATAGAGATATTTAGTAAGACAATCAGTTCTCCATCTGTGAGTGTGTTAACATTGAGAACATGAAGCTACACAAGAAGCAAGTCACTTGCATCAGTAATGAGACAGGAGGCTATAACAAACACCTCTTTTATGTAGAATAGTATTACTTATTAAAATTGAGTCTTAAATATTAATCACCAAATAAATGGCCTCCTTTGTTTTCTGGGTTTGCTCCCCACAGAATCAGGCCACGAGGAAAGAAAAAGAGTTGTGTGCACACAAAATCTCAGAGCAAATCATTCTCTTCCTTCTAAGAGATGGATTTAAACCAACCAGCATAGTCTGATGAATTATGTAGGCAGTGTTGAGGAAATTAAATGTGAGGAGGAAGGGTTTAAATTTTAATCTGAGTGCTTAGGTAAATGTTAAAGCACAAGGAAGAACTGTTCCTGAATAAAATATCCTCCTACAGTTCAGTGGTGTATTGCTGCCTACAATTAGACAGGTGTGTTGTGCAAACAGAAATTAACTGCAGTCAAACAAACTGTTTACAGAGTTCAGTTACAAGTAAGCCATCCCCAATACCTGTCTAATTCCCACAAACAATGTAATAAATAATTCCATTTAACATTCTCTGCATTCATTTAGGGTATCACCTGGTTGCTAACTTCAGTATAACTAGCCCAATCTTTCAGGAAACTCATTAATTCAGTACCAAAGTTTTGTATTAAGTTTGTCTGTGCCAGCCTTAATCAATTTCATCACATTCCTTTGCAAACTTTCACCCATATAAAGTAGGAGGCAGGTTCACAAAGATCACCTCAGAGCAGTGGTTATGTAGATAAGAAAATACCATAGGGCTAAAGAAGACCAGCTCCCTGTCAGCCGTCCTCTCACTCTATTGTTACCAGCTTCATGCTTCAGCACACTCTAAATTTTCCCTGTCACACTCCAATAAACCTAATTGTCCAAAGTAAATGAGCTAATTTCTGAAGTTCCAGTTTATGTGGCTGAGATAAGTAGCTCGCTGATTGATTGGGGACTTCTTTCTATTCTTTTCTTCTTTTCATGTGATTGCATGTGTGCAAACGAGAGAGAGAGAGAGAGAGAGAGAGAGAGAGAGAGAGAGAGAGAGAGAGAGAGAGAAAGACTTGGAAAGAGAAAGTGAGTTTGTGTGTGCATGTGTTGAGGGGTGGTGGGGTCTCAAATTGTTGTTTGTGTGTGTTGCTTATGGTGTACAACCCCAATTCTGAAAAAGTTGGGACAGTATGAAAAATGCAAAAAAAACAAAACAAAAAGAGTCATTTGAAAATTCAATTCACCTGTAGTATATTGATTTTTTACTTTAATTTATTTAGTGTGAATTAAATTTATTTTTGAAAATATACATTCATTACAAATCTGATGACTGCAACACATTCCAAAAAAGTTGGGACAGTCGACTGTTTACCACTGTGTAACATCACCTTTTCTTTTTATAACACTTATTAAGCGTTTGGCCACTGAAGATACCGGTTGGTTAAGTTTAGCAAGTGGAATTTTCCGTCATTCTTCCATTATGCATTTCTTCAGCTGCGCAACGGTACAGGGCCATCGTTGCCTTATTTTGAGATGGGTCAAGTCTGCAGGCAGGCCATGCTAGCACCCGCTCTCTGTTTACGCATGCGCTTGTAATCCGGGCAGAATGTGGTTTGGCATTGTCTTGCTCTGGATGGCAGAATATGTTTCTCCAAAATGTGTACATATCTTTCTGCATTAACAATGCCCTCACAGATGTGCAAGTTACCCATGCCATGGGCATTGACACACCCCTATACCAGGACAGGCGCTGGCTTTTGGACCTGATGCTGATAACAGCTTGGACGGTCCTTTTCTTCTTTGGCCGGGAGAACACAACTGCTGTTTTGTCCAAAAACTCTTTGAAATGTTGACTCGTCGGACCACAAAACATGATTCTGCTGTACTACTGTCCATCTCAGATGAGACCGAGCCCAGAGAAGTCGGCAGCACTTCTGGACAGTGTTGATGTATGGCTTCTGCTTTGCATAGTAAAGCCTTAACTTGCGTCTGTGGATGCAGCGGCGAATGGTGTTGACTGACGAAGGTTTACCAAAGTATCCCCGAGCCCATGTCAGGATATCCATTACAGACTTGTCACGGTTTTTAAGACAGTGACGTCTGTGGGATGAGAGATCACACACATTCAGAAGTAGTTTTCGGCCTTGTCCTTTACGTACTGAGATGTGACCGGATTCTGAAAATCCTACCGATTTGTCTTTGGGTAATGTTGTATTGAAAGTGTTGGATTATTCGCTGACGCATCTATTGGCAGATCGGCGAGCCTCGACGAGCCTTGCTCTTGAAGGACTAGGCCTTTTTTTGGAGGCTCCTTAAATACTATGATTAGACGATTTCCTAACCTGTTTCAGATCGCCTTCTTATTATTATCAACTTGTCACATCGCTATTAGTCCTAAATTGCCCCTGTCCCAACTTTTTTGATGATATTAACTCATTATTATATTAACATTAACTGGATGTGAAATATGCAACTATACAAATGTTTTTTTCTGTGCAATATATACTTTTTTGTCGACCCATCTTCATTTAAATCTTTCAATGGTGTACTGGCACTTTAATTCAGTGCGAGCAGCACTGGATTAGACTCAATGCCGAAACTCCTGCTTCACTGCCGCAGCGTCCGGTGTAAAATTTTAGCAGTGCAGAGATTGCAGAGCTTACAAACTGCAGTTTTGTCGTCATCCCACACAAGACACATCATCATTACACACAGTGTGAAATTGATGTGTTTTCCCGCCCTCTTTTGATTGACAAGATATAATCGGCCCTGATCATGTTTTTAAACTATCGGCCAGTAGCCCATAGCTGGAAAAATAGCCTTTATCGGCCAATACTGATTATTGGACGATACATCAGTGCATCTCTACTACATCTCTACACATCAGAGGTCTAAATCCGAGGTTTGCAACCATTACAGAAATTATCAGAGTCTAAGTCAATGACTAGGCCAACGTATGCTGTGAAGCTAACCTGTTCAGTGGCAAGTTTACTTAAACTAATCCAAGTTTAGTCTCAGAAATCGGTTCAATTTACACTCAACAGTTGCTATTAACAGATTAATAGGATTCAGTAGACAGTTTTATTATGACTAGTCAACTAATGCATCCACAAAGTATATCAACTAGTTGAGGAGGCGTAATAATAGTGAGGAAAGTCAGTAAGGAAATGCATGCAGATGGTAAAGAGAAAAAGAGGCTAAATGTTCTTTGTTAGTCTGAAAATATTTCACACTAAATAAAGCTAATTCTACAATTAACCACACATTATGTTGGACTACACTGTTTTCATTGTTTTCCTTATTTTCCACATAAGTATTGGTCTTCCTATCATGCTGAGCAGAAATGTACCTCAGCTATGGGCTGTGGCTGAGCGACTGGTAATAGCAGATAGACATAGAAAACAAAATCACTCAGTAGCCAACCACTACTAAGTCTCTATTTTGTACTCTCTGTCAGAGAGAGTAGCTACACTTCACCATCTCATAATCAGCATAATCATCACCATCTGTGTTCCTACACTTTCTTTTATTTAAATGATAAAAAATAAGAGCTAAATCAGTAAAGTCATAATGTGGCTGACTGGAATACAGACTGGCCTAATAATTATAATTAATTATTGTTGAAGAAAAATTAAGTATAACAATGATCAAACAACAAAATGAGTGCAACTAATTATGTGAATAATTTCTTAGGCTGTATTGCTGTGTAAACCATTCTCAGCAATTGCAAAAGTGTAATTAGTTATTACTTGCATAAAATATAAAGAAAAATAAACACTGCCACAATCCCTGGCTTATCTTCTATTCCATCCTGCACTTTGCTTCTTGGTAATGTAAAGTCTAAAAAACAGGGGGAGGGGGACTATATTTAATTTCCTGATTGGTTAATTTGTACCATAATGACATTTTTCAACAGAACTTTGGATATTCATTTTTTATTCTCCAGAGGTTATAAGGGTCACCTCTAAGATTGAATATTAATTAAAATAATTATTATAGTAATGTTCAAATAATAATTATATTTATATTTAACTAATCATATCTATTTTGTAGCATAAGAAAACAGCCATTTTGTAGTACGACTACTGTTCAACAAGGGGAGTATACAGTATTCAGATATGGGCCATTTTTACTTTAGTGTGCTAGTTTAATGCTTTCATCTAAAACTTCAGGTCACACACAAATAGCCACATTACAAAAAAAAAGTGTCACTTAGAAACAGAACTTAAGGTGGCTACTAAAAATTGCTGCTCATATTTTTTTTATTTGCTTACTCATCCCTATCTCATGAATATGAAACAGTGGTAATGGCAGTTCTTTGGTAATACAGTTCTATCAGGAAATTAAGACTAGATGTCATATATCCACATATTCATACATTTATTCTTTACTGCTGCACTGGAATCGCAATGGTAATAGTCCAAACTAGCTGGAGAAGCTGAACTAAATAGCAAGATGAGAATAGTATGAAATAATTAGAGGCTGAGTTGAAATTTTTTAAATGAAAAAGTATATTTTCGAGATCACATTGCTATGCTTTATAAGATACATTTTTTAAGTCTGTGTGTATTGCATGAGAGTTCTTTAGTCCTTACATAGTGGCCACATAGTGGCAAAATGGCTGATTAATGATGTTGTATAAATTAATGTGATGTTTTTCTTCTAGTCATTTTAGACATGCACAGTTCCCTCAAGTAGGTGGATGATGTACTGGGTGATGTAATACTGATAACAGAAAATATCAGAATATACCAACTGCTGTCAAGTTAAATACTACAGAGCATTCACAGGAGAATACAGCAATGAACACCTGCATACATTACATTTTCTGCTCATTCTGTGAACTCTGTCTAATCCTATTTAATCTGTTAAATTGAAAAGGTTCCTGGTCAAACAGAAAACACCAAGAAAGAGAGAAAAGGAGTAAAGGAGAGAGCTAACTGAGACTTTGACAGCTGCAGAATGGGTGACATTGTAGAGGTCATTTCCATGAACACTCCTGGACTCATGCCCAGATGTTAGGGCACGGTTAACATTCAGGCTACTGCTTTTTTTTTTTTTTTTTTTTTAGCTGACTCATCATGGCCTCCATCTGTACAGTGCACAATAGAAGTGTGCTAAAACTGAAGAGGTTACAACATAGGGACTGCCTATTGGAGTGGGTTTCAAAGCCGTGTGTGTGTGTGTGTGTGTGTGTGTGTGTGTGTGTGTGTGTGTGTGTGTGTGTGTGAGCAGAGAGAGCGAGAGAGAGAGAGAGAGAGAGAGGTTTGTCTTTGGCCTGTGCCAGATGTTGCTTGGTGGAGCATTGTGAATGGATAGTCATTTCTTCCACAGGGTACATCTCAATTAACAAGCTGGTGCAGTGTCCATGAGCAGATGAAAGGTAACTTCTGCACCATCACCTCATTGATCTGTCTCAGAGATCAATCAAAGAAAAAAGATAACTAAATGCTATACTGCATTAGTAGAGCATTGTCAGATTTACCCTAAAAGCTATTTCTACTTTGTTCACTCGAAGGGGCAAAGCCATTTTCAGCTGCTGTAGACCCTTAGAACATTTCCAATCAAATTTCTACTCAGCTCATGGACCTTAAAGATCCTAAAAAAAAATGTTTTAGTTTGCTTTCCATCTCATTTGTCAATCCTCTGCATGATATTTCTGAGCATCAAATTTCACAAAATATCCCATATATAAATAATAAAGCAGATGAGTGATGGTCTTTTCTTTCCATTTGATACAGACAAGTGTTATTTATTCATTCATAATTTGAGTTGTGCAATATAGAACAGTAAACACTGTCTATATCATGAACATTCTATTTGCTACAGTTTAAGACCTGTACATCTGTGATATGTTTATTTGCTAATTTATTGTAGGATGTGAATCAGATATATCTTGGCAATAATCACCCCAAAGCACTCACAATAATCATTCAGAAATCTTAAAGCCTGTTTAGAAATAGATTTCTTTTAGAGTGTAGGGATTTCCTATGACATTGACAGCCCTTTTAATCTCTATTACCCCATCCAATTCCTGACATTTGTGCTGTTGTTCTCATCACTATCAAAGACACCAGCTTAATACCTTAATCAATAGCTTTTCTTATTTTTAAACATATTTATTAGAGACATGCTTGACCTGGGGTCATGAACTTTAATCGAGAAGACACGTCAATCAGTCCCTTTTCAAATGATGATGAGCCCTTATAGAGAGGAGAACTAGAATGATAAAGGCTCAAAAAATTTGGCCCAGTCAGCCTATTTTGTTTGCCCTGTCTATTTCACTCAAATCTGATGCAAAACACATTCACAGTAGACGCAACACACCACAACAAGGATGAAAAATTCAATGAATAAATCCATGAACAATAGATGCAAGTCAAAATTTTCAGAAGGAAATAATTTAAGACACAATGAAGCCAATACTGATTTCATCTGTACTCAGCCACTGATTTATGACCAGTTAAACCAACAGCAAATGATTTCAGGATTTTGTTCACTTCCATCTGTGAACACAAGGTCAATAAGGTCTACAGGTCTAATGCTCCTATTGGTTCTTTCCGTACTTTGACAGGTGTTGAACAGGTGTCCTCTAACAGACTAAATGGGTCAGACATGTTCAAAGGCAACAGAAGTCAGGTCCATGTTAGACAACGACCTGACAGTTCACCTATGGCATCACGCTGAGAAACACGGTCAAATTCAGCAGATTTGCACTTCCTCAGCCCTCACCGGGCAACTGAAGCCCTCTGTTGGACCAACAGATGGAGAGGCTTTCGATGTTGACAACCACATGCTCTTCCAATGGTTGCTAGGTCAGTTTGGCAGCAAGCCCTCATGTGTGCAGATAGCATACACATCAGTCATGCTTACCTGGTGGGAAAGCATATCAAGTGACCTCAGGTCTGACTCTGACCATGAACATAGTCCATGTGTGATAAACAAAAATTAACTGAGGCAAGGAAATCTGGGACTCAACCAAATAACTTTAGATGTTAATTTGTACATCATAAAATATTAAATGAAATCAGTATTTAAATGTACAGTGGCCATACTATGTGCATTAACATTAGTTCTAAGAACAGGAGTCGTTTGTAGAATGTAACCAGCAGGTAGACAGCAGGTGAGATGTCCGCCTCATGTCCTTCTTCATATGCTTTCCACCCCTGGATTTATGAGTTTGTCATGAGCAGCTGAAGCATGCTGGCCAGGGTAAAGGTCCAGACAAAGCTGGTGGACCACCCACTGACCAGCACAGATGCACCAGAGGACACTGAATCTGAAATCTCCCATAATGGATAAAGAGAAAACATATTCCTGAGACCAAGCTCAAGAGTTAAATTACAGTGACTTACATAAGTATTCAACCCTCTTGAAATGTTTCACGTTTTGTAGTGTTACAGCCTGGAACTGAAAGGACCTTAGCTGGGATTTGGTATTTAATAACTTAACTGTGACTGGTATTTAATGAATCTACACAAAATAGTCCATATTATTTAAATGTGTGTGTATTTACACATTTTAAAAAATGTCAAATTTGCCTATACTGGGAACACTGAGCATAAGGAGGGAACACACCATTGCAGAGCACCATGCACACAAATTCACACACACATTCAAACCAAGGGGTAATTAAGGGTAGCCAACTGGCATGTTTTTGAGAAGTGGTAAGAAACCAGAGAGCCTGGAGCCCACGATTGAACAGGGGGCCCTCTAACTGTGTGGTGGCAATGCTACCTGTAGCTCCACCATGTCACCCAGTACAAATAACAGAAATACACATTTTCTGAAGGGCCATTCAAAATGGCTATTGGCTTAACTTATATGAACTCATAAAATTTTTTTTAAAAAAAAACATGTCTGGTATAGTCTTACTGAAAGTGAAGCTTCGGTGCAGTGGAATAAAGTCAGTCCACATGCACAGCTCTAATCTCTAAACACTAGCTTGATTTTCCAAATACAGACATTTGTCACTGTGCTGGCAAGCTAAGCTAAACAACACCACATTGCTGGAAGCCATTTTAAATTAAGGTAATCAAAGTGGTTGTTTTGCCCTGTGCTTCCTAATGGCACTTGTAAAGCATTGTAATGGATAAGGACCAGCATGTGAACAGAATTCCAAACAAAAGCACATTTGTTACTTTTGCACTAACAAAACACAATGCATGATTTTGTGGTCCTGAATACAGAGGAATCAAAATGTACAGAGGTACCAGCTTGACACAGACTGAGTCAAGACTACTATTGTCAAGTCCAAGGTTGGGGGTTCAAGCCCCAGCACTGCCAAGCTGCCACTGTTGGGCCCTTGAGCAAGGCCCTTAACCTTCTCTGCTCCAGGGACGCTGTATCATGGCTGACCCTGTGCTCTGACCCCAACTTCTTAACAAGCTGGGATATGCGAATAAAAAATTTCACTGTGCTGTAATGTATTTGTGACAAATAAAGGCCTCTTCTTCTTCTTCTTCTTCTTCTAAAGTCAAAGACGAGGTCTAGCCAAGATCAACTCAAGTCCAAGTCTTGGGGGATCGATGCCAAGTCAAGTTTGATCGAGTCCAAAAGAAAGCAAGAGCAAATCAAGATTGAGACCAAAAACCATCCTTGACTTCATTTGTGCATTGCACTAATGATTACGTTATGTTTTCTAGAAGAAGGAATTACTTCTTGCAAACCGTTCTGAATGCAATAAGAAAAGACAAAGCAAACATTATTTTTAACAAACTCTTAGATGAGACCATATTTAGCAAGACCAAAAGCCAAGACTGAGACAAATAATAGTACAAATGCCAATAAATTAAAGACAAGTTCAAGTCAATACAGTAAATCCCTCAAAACCTACTAAACAGCTTAGTTTAGAAAACAAAATAGTCTAAGATATATATTTTTTTTTTAATAAAGAAGGTGTTTCTTCACTATTTTTGTTTTCAAAATAGTGTGTCCCTCTAGTCACGCTCATTTGCAAAAAGCACAAAGTAACTCTAAGTGACATACAAATCAAAAGTAATGTTTAGGTTCCTTCAGCCAGGGAGCTGAATAATGAGTATGGGAATCCCAGCCAACTGACACTCTTACACAAGGCAGAGCACTTCAGATAGGAGCCTCTCCTGAAGCCACTGGGGCTGGTATGTGCATATTTCACACGTGTGTGTGTGTGTGTGTGTGTGTGTGTGTGTGTCTTTAAGCAGAGGGACAGAATTTGGCTTGCTTGCTGGGAAACGGCACATCAAACCCACAGCTGCGAGCGTGAGGGGACTCCAGCTCTATGACAAAAAGTTCAGTAGTGAAGAGCTGGCAGGCGAGATATGCTTTCACTTAGGGATCACAAGCTGAGAGAGGATGTATTCAAAACTCTCTAACGCTTTTTCTCACACACACACACACACACACACACACACACACACACACACAGAATTGGAGTAACACACTCTCTCTCTCTCTCTCTCTCTCTCTCTCGCTCTCACTTTCTGTGTCTTTTTTTTCTCTGGGAATAAACTTGAATAAACTTGAATAAACAACCGTTTGCTTTGTGCAGAGCTTCCCCTCTGAAACAGTTCTCTGAATGAAATGCCATCTCCAGGCATTTTATTCCACAATGGGTACTGAGAATTCAAGCCATGCTGAGCTGACGAGCAATGAGACAAGAGCCTAGGCATGGTTTCATTAATAGATCAACTGCAGCTTCTTTTGTACCTTTCAAACCTTTTTCTTATAGCAAAATAACGTTTACAGAAAGCACAATTTCTAAGACATTATTTCAAACAAATCATTTAGTATTAGGAATAGTACTATGTCAAGTTAAAGATAGAAGTCTTCTATCTTCTAAGAAGGGGAACTCTTCAACCAATTGATGGTAGTTAATTTCGTAATTGCATTATTGCTGTAACATCAGAGAAGCATCGGTATCAATCCATCCTCACTGCTTAGAACTTGAGAACTTTAACTGTACCATATGGTTCTCAACCGCTCTCTGAGGATCTCCACCCACCATACACACACTGTCCCATATTGAATTTTGTTTGCTGAAAAAACATAACTCTTATAGTGTCCTCCTCCTCTCCCTCTTTCGCTCTCAATCTCTTCTCTCTCACTCACTCTCTCACTCTCTCTCTCTCCTCCAGCTTTGTCATTATCATCATTTGCATTTGGTTGAGAAGCCATTAGAATTTTAATGAAGCTGACCCTGGAGGGAGGACTTCACCAGCCCTAAACAACGCATTCCAGTCCTATGATGAGAACAGCTTTTAATTATTAATTAATTACTTTATTTATTAAATTCTATAACTAGTACATTTGCTAATAAAAAATATTATGTTTATTATTATGTTTATTATATTTTATGTTTTGAATGGCATATGGATATAACCTTAATCTTCTTACAATAATAATTCTATAGATACTCACAGAATTAATGACTAAAACAATATTGTTTCTACCATGTCTCTCTGATTTTGCTTCATCATCATAACTTATAAAAATGCATATTTAGTGAATTAGAAGGAAAATGAATATCATTCATTGTTACTGGGTGGAGCTGCCCTAATGTGCATGATTTCCTGCCTCATTATGGTATTAATCTCAACTCTCTTTTTTATACTATAATTACTCATTTGTGAAGGCTAAAATAATTATATTTAATTGCCTTCCAGAGCACAGGGTTTGGATTTTGTGTTTCCTGAACCACAGTAGAGGGTGACATAAGCCCTTATCTAACTCAAAGAGGGGTCTTATTGAAGAATGCCAGATTTCTTCACCGGAATAGAGGATGTATTATTAGAATCTATTCACTGAGTACTGGATATTTTTCAGAAAGAGTTCATATGGTTTCATCAGATAATCAGAAGAGGTGGTACCTCTTAAAGGACAATCTAGCATTTACTCAGATTTGATCAAACTGAGCTCACTAGCTCACATACACACAGGTAGTTTATCTGTCTTCATTACACAAAAGTAAATCAAATAACACTGTGCAAAATATGCAGAGTAAAGATAATAATGCTATAATGAAGATATTCATCAGGCCATGATGTAAAGATGTCTAAAGCAAAAAAGAAACAGCACATATGCTAATAGATAAATTAATGCATGCATTCAAAAATGCATACACCAGGTATGGGATTAATGGACTTGATGAAACAGGATTATGTGTGAAACCAAAAAACATATTACAAATCATTCCAATTCATCACAAGTACAAAATGAGTAATCAGGTTACCAACTCTTGAAAAATAAGATGATTACATGCACAATTAAATTAAATATTCTACGATAAAGGAATACAATGTGCAAGGCAAAAATGTAATGATATTAAATTATTAAATATTAAAGAAAAGGTAGAATGTACAGTAAGTCACTAGCATAAAGCATGTTCCTCCAGTTAAAAGCTTGCTTCAGACAAATATGCTTAAGAGTATTTATTAATCCAGGATCTCTTTCTGTGCAGTATTTGTGGTTGAAGAATAAAACAAATAAAGGGGAGATTTAAATGAGAAATAGTCAAAAACAACTTCATGGACCATAATATGAAAACTGGGAAATTACTGTACACTTTAAATGTAAATGAATATGTTCTGAAGCCTGTTCGATCCTATGTGTACTGTGTGTGCGTTTAAATCCTATGTTTACTGTGAGTGCCCAGTATGTGTGTGTGTGTGTGTGTGTGTGTGTGTGTGTGTGTGTGTGTGTGTGTGTTTCTGTGCTGTTTCAGCTCCAGGCAGGAAAAGGATTGGCTCCCCCCTGAGGCCCTCTGGTTCCCTGCAGCATGTGGAAACCATGGCGCGTTGCCAGGATACAAGCCCCCAGTCTGTACTGACAAGCAGACATGAAGAGCAAAGATTAATTATTCACAAGCACACCCCTGTATGCTGTGACGACTTGGCACTTTTCCTGCATTAAATGTCACTATCTATGAAGCCAGTGCCGTTACTACTTATTTCATGCAGCTCTTGATTGTGACGCATGAACGTTTTGCACAAATATCTCTGAAAGAGGGCGATGGATATTCTCTGCAGCAGTAGCATCACCTCAGCTCTCTCGCATTTGTAGTACTACGAGTACATGATTCCTTTGTCATTATTAAAGGGGCTACATTCAAATTTTCCTAAAAAGGTTTAAGTCCACCTGAGATTATTCTATTAACACGTATATCACCAGGTTCCTGTTTCTGACAAGCCCTCTTTGAACATAAGCTGTCTAATTCAGGTTAATGCGTAAACATTATTTTATGCTCACTATAACAATTTAGCACAAATGTACAATGGGATAGAAATAATGTAAATGGGCAAGACTATGCAACTAGACAAAAGTAGATTCAATCTGAGAAGGACAACTAGGGTATGGAAAAACATTGCATACATACAAACACACACACACACACACACACACACACACACACACACACACACACATATATATATATATATATATATATATATATATATATATATAGAGAGAGAGAGAGAGAGAGAGAGAGAGAGAGAGAGAGAGAGAGTTGCTGTATGAATTTTATAAAATATAAATGTATTTATTCTCATTTAAGCATGACAATTATAAAGCCTGCTGAAGGACAGCCTATGTTTAAGTGGAAGCTTGCATCAGTGTGATTGTTTCCCTTTACCCTGCCAGATTTGGTTTATCTTCTTCCCTCTGATGCTACAGCAAAGTGATGGCATCCATGCTCCTGTCCCCCAATTGAGACTTGCCTTTGTTCTCTTTTCCCTCAAATCCCTTATGCGCGTGGTGCAGAATTTTATTTGCATTTGCTCTCATACATATTCATAGCAGTGGGGTCAGCTCACATGGAGAGGAGTGATTTAATTGGGCTTTGGACATAGAGGCTCCTGAGTGACAGGTGGAGGAGGTGGATCCCCACAGCTCGAGGCACTACTGACCCTGAGCTGCCTTTCTTTTGTTCCAGCCTTTCTGTTCAGAATAAGAAAACCTTTAATCCAAGATAACATGTAATTGAATATCAATTTGCAACTTTGCAGCATTGCTGCGTGCATCTCTCTGTATGTAGACAAGCCATAGAAATGGGAGGTGACACTATTGGAAAAAATATGTGCAATTCTAATTTTTTAAAACTGAGGCAGTTTATAAGGTTTTATATTTGCACCTAATTATCTAATTATAATTTTGAATTATTAGTCTGTATCACTCTCTCTATATATATATATATATGTGTGTGTGTGTGTGTGTGTGTGTGTGTGTGTGTGTGTGTGTGTGTGTGTAAACATATATGAAATATAAATATGAGACAAATATATGAAATATAAATATGTAACAAACAGCTGTGTGGAATTTAAATCTTCAGAGCTACACATAAAACATCTTGAGTGAATAATACTGTACTTTATATATATTTAATTAAATTAACCTGCAAGGATGACACATGTACATGTCTGGAAAAGGTGCAAAATGCAAGGCAACAGATAACTGATTGGAAAGGTGCTGTACAGTACAATGTGATGCTGGATTTAGCATCCAGTTCAGTATATGTCTGTAATATGTGATCAGGAGAGGAGGCTCTTCCCTTTGATTACTGGCCCCTTGTGCAGTGTGTCAGCTCCCGTTTCTGGAACAGACGTAATTACATTGTTCTTGGTGAAGGACAAGGGGCGGGAGAAAAAGCGCACAAAGTGAGTGTATGTGTATTAGCTTCCAGATTGTTTTGAATGATTGAAATGCATGGTGTGAATTTAGCTGTTTCAATAACAAGACAAGGTTGCAATTTGCTATTACAGTACTCCATTCCTGAGTACCTATTTACAAAATTACCAATCATGAATATTTCTGACTATTATAGTAATTATGTTTTATAATTACAGGCTTTTGTGGTGAAGGTTCAGTTTTATATAGCTTCATAAAAGGAAAATCTATGTGATGGGTTAAAAAAAAAAAGAATTTGTTTTGAAATAAAAGAGAATGATAGCATTTTAATTAAATTTCCAAATGTAAAATATTTTTTCCTACCCAATCCAGGTTTTTCCATGAATAAATAAAAAGATTTTATTAAGAAATAAATAAAGGTACATTTTTATCTTTCAAATCATCTTTTATACTTCAGGTAGATAGACTCTCATTTATATGTATACAGGAGGAAAAGACTAATAATTGATAGCCATTATTAATTTTCTCCCTTTATGAGGATAGTGCACATTCTTGTAAAATAAGCTCAGAGTAATTTCAGGCACCTTCTGCTATTCAGACTGCCACAATTAGCAGCTGACATTGATGAAAGAAAAATCTATAAGGGCAGGTTATTTCCCTGGGATTTTATATTGCTTTTTAAAATCTAATTAACTTCTGAAAGTGTGCAACTTTTTGACAAATGATGTGCCACAGAAGCATTGTTGAGAAACACTGGCTGATGTGATAACTGGCAGATATTCAAAGAAGCTCTGACAGCCACTCACTGTGTCTGTGGAAACAATCAAATGCCCTAATCACACAGAAACTTGAGGGGGCAATTCAGCTTTTCCTTTTCTTGTCTTGAGAAAGATAAAAAGCTTCATACTGACTGAATAGCATTTTCTCTTGGTGAGCATAGGATTATTCAAATTTGGACATGTCTTGTATCAAATCAGTTCTTGAACTA
Source organism: Ictalurus punctatus (assembly GCF_001660625.3). Taxonomy (NCBI): domain Eukaryota; kingdom Metazoa; phylum Chordata; class Actinopteri; order Siluriformes; family Ictaluridae; genus Ictalurus; species Ictalurus punctatus. Next base: position 18,634,538 of record NC_030416.2, on the reverse strand, counting down.
GTACTTTTCCCTGTGCATTGTTTCAAAATCCCTAGCGCTGCTATGGTATGGAAATGGCACGTGGAGATGTGTGGGAGACTTTACACAACCGAGATTTTTACAGTGATATTATTAAGACAGAATTTAGCTCATTGCTATTTGGTATAAATTATGCATAAAGTAAGATTTTACGTAATTTAGCATACAAGACAGGGCAGGTATTAAACTGACATGTGGACCTGCAAAAACAAGAATTTTACTTGTCATTGCTATTGATAGTACAATCATTATAGTAATGACAGGTTATGGCATTGTACATAATGCATTATAATTTGTCAGTTGCATTTTTCATGTAAGATTATGAAGCATAGATAATTTATTATTCCTTCTAAAGTGCTTTTTCCAAAACCCTGCTCCTGGCCTGAATCACCAGTTCACAACTCAACATGTCACTAGCAAGGTTACTTAAATGGTCTACGAAAGGAAAGAATCATTATTTTGCAAACAGTCGTTCAGTGATTGTAATAACACCAATACTGTGTATAGGGGTTTTTCCACCCTAAAATCACACTGTATGATTTTACAACAACAAAGTCCTAACCTCATCACCTGAATCTATTTGTATATATGCTGTGGGCTGATGGTTGTATTGTCATGCACAGAACATGATATGCATGAATCAGTAGACAGTGATCTAAAGAAAGCTGATGAAAGCTCAGTTTGCTTACTTTCTTCATTGTTTGTAGAATGAAATGATAAACCTAATTCAATCTCATCTATAAATGGTGTATTGACCTATATAAAGACGTGTGAAGGAAGGGATTTAGGGAAATTGTGCAGGCAAAATTTACCATTATTTTGGCTGCTGACAACAAACACTGTTGGTATTTTGTCAGATCTAATGTTCCAGATATAATCAACTGAGTGAGTGTTTATCAAATAATGCTGGTGGAAAAAGTGAAACTGAAATTTTGGGGACCCGTCAGTGTTGGTTTTGGCAACTAAGTGAATTTTAGATGGTGGTGTAGAAGGTAGTGTTGATGTCTCTCAGCTTCAGTGTCCCTGGTTTAATTCTGCACTCAGCTTACTGTCTGTGCTGATTTTTTAATTCTGCACTCAGCTTACTGTCTGTGCTGATTTTCTTCTGTTCTCCCAGTGTTCTTGTGGGTTTCCTCTGGGTTCAGCAGTTTCCTCCCACTTCTGAAAAGCTTGCGAATAGCTGGATTGTCTACTATAAATTAGTTTTGTAGGAGTGTGCGCATATGAGGGCATGGTGCCCTGAGATAGACTGGCATGAGTTTTCCTGCCCCAAAGGAATAATTAACATCAAGTCACCAGAATAGACTTTGGATAAATTACTGAAGATGAACGAATGAATACATTTTAGACATGAACACTGTCAGATGTGTTGTTCAGCTGAGATTCTCCTCTTTGCTTATTCTCCTCATCACAACTGTATAAAGGAAAAACAACATCAACAAAAGGAAGTCATGGATGGTGGTAACTTTTTACTTTAACATCATGGTTGTTCACTCCAATATCATATTATTAACTATAAATGAGCAGTAATTTATGGAACTATTTAGGGAAATAAATAAACCCCTTTTGCCACTGTGTAAAATTTGATTACACATTCTAAAATATATACTAAAATGATAGTACATACTATATGTATATTTATATATTGTACTCTTTTTTTTGCATTGTCCTCCAAAACAATAAGCCTGTTTTTAAACTGTAATAATAATAATAATTCACCTCAATAGCATGATCTTGTTTTTCCAGTAACAAGTTCTTTTCCTCAGTGCAAATGCTTGCTTTTTGGCACAGAACCACAGCAGAAATGGGATCAGTGCACCAGAGTCCCAGGTCGTGTTTCTAATGGGAGGGGAAAAGCCGGAGCATGAGGAACAGCAGCGGAAATAACAGCATGCCCAGGACTGCATTAGCATACTCCCAGACAGCCTGTTAGCTGAAGAGGGTTTTAATTAGCTATTTTCCCGCTAGCAAATGAGGAAATTATCGGCTGAGCGAAACAAGCCAGAGACAACTGGGCCTGCCACCAACAAACACATGTCCATGTCAACACACACACACACACACACACACACACACACACACACACACACGCACACACGGCATGGGCACTCACAAGCTTGGTATTATCATAATGAATGGTTCAGAAAATGGGGTAAAGAAAAACATTTTGGAAAAAAACATCTTTTTGCATTTTTGCCATTGCCAAATCTGAAATGAATGTGCAACATCAGTAATACGGCAGCATTGATCATTTGCATTTTTTGCTTAATCACCACTTTCACTTTCTTTCATCCCACTACACAGGCACCTCTACCTTCACTAACTACTAACTGTTTATATACTAACACAAGCTCTTTCTGGAGCAAGCCTTTAAAAGGATGATTTGCCTTTAATTATACCCTGGTTAATTCCCCTTATTCGGTGGTGGCATTAATATTTAAATGGAAAAACTCCATGCTTGCCTTGCAATCTTTTTGATAAAGTAGTGCTTCATGCCCAAGTTATGTGATCACAAAGCTTGCACATCCCTCACTGGTTCATCATTTCAGCTGAAACTCTGCTGTGTTGGAGGGCTAATGACACTTGGCTCCCCCTGAATAGGATTTTTACAAAGGAATTGTGCTGTAGATATTTGATTGAAATTTGGTGATTAAATTATGTTTCACCTTTTGTTCAGTAAATACAATAAATCATTTTGATTTTATGACCTTTTCGACTGATTAGTAGTACCAGACCCCAACTGAAAAACCTACTTAAACTGTTAACTGCAAAATAGTAAAATGTAAAGAACAGTTTACACAATATCAAAACAATGCCTGAGAGCTAAAAGAGAGAAAGGAATGTAGAGAGAAAACATTAACCTTTTCTGCTGTCAAAACACAAATGTAATACCATTCAAAAATGTGTATGTGTGTATTGACAGCTTATCTCTCTCTCTCTCTCTCTCTCTCTCTATATATATATATATATATATATATATATATATATATATATATATATATATATATATATAAAGAGAGAGAGAGAGAGAGAGAGAGAGAGAGAGAGAGAGTGAGAGAGAGAGAGATAATATTATAATATATATACAGTCATGTGAAAAATTAAGTACACCCCTGCATGGTGCATGAAATTGGCGGCTTTTCTGACATATTTGGACAAGCAAACATTTGTTCCTCTTTGAGTGTCTATTAATAAAGTTGATATACTTGAACAAAACAACAAGGAAAATTAGCTTTTTCAATCATTTATTCAACAGAAATATTAATAGATGTGATATTCTTTTGTGGAAAAAGTAAATATACCCTTGACTTCATAAGCTACTGTTGCCCCTTTTAGCAGAAATAACTTAATAACCTAAATGCATAATTATCCATTAGGCTTACTGAAATTTTTGACCACTCTTCCATGCAATATTCTTTCAGTTGCAAGATTGCAAGATTTCTTGCATGTACGGACTGTTTCAAATCCCCCCACAACATTTCAATGGGATTCAAATCGGGGCTTTGACTAGGCCATTCCATAACTCTCCATTTCTTCTTTTTGAGTCATTCCTTGGTGGATTTGCTAGTGTGCTTAGGATCATTATCCTATTGAAAAGGTCCACTTTAGGTTACACTTCATCTTTTGGACAGATGGCCTCACATTATTTTCAAGCACTCTTTGATATGATGCAGGATTCATAGTTGAATCAATGAATGCATGCTGTCCAGGCCTTGTGAAGCAACCGCAAACCACCAAATCATAACATTTCTACCACTGTGCTTCACAGTTGGTATGAGGTGCTTCTCCCGAAAAACTGCCTTTGGTCTGCACCAAACATATCAGCTGTTACTGTGGCTAAACAACGCTATCTTTGATTGATCTGTCCAGAGCAGATTATTCCAAAAGGTCTGGTCTTTGCCTATATGCTCATTGCAAACTGTAGTCTTGCTCTGATGTTCTTTTTAGACAGCAAAGGCTTTTTCCGGCAGGCCTCACATGCAGGTCAAATTTGTGCAATCTGTTTCTGATTGTAGACACCAACAGGTGGAAGACTTACTAGCAGATCCTGTGAGGAAATTTTAAAGTCTTAGAGACTTCTTTTCGCATCAGATGGCCTGCTCTTGGGCTGAATTTGCTTTGATGGTCAGTCCTGGACAAATTGGCAGTCGTTTGAAATCTGTGCCATTTGTAGATTTTTTCCTTACAGTTGAATGTATTTTAAATAATTTGGAGATCTTTTTAAATGCTTTTCCAAACTCATAAGCATCCACAACCTTTTTCCTGAAGGCCTTACAGAACTCTTAGGTCTTGGCATGATGGCACCACACACCTCAGTAACAAAGGGAACACCAGACACTAGATATGAGAGGGGTATAAATAGGACAGGTTCCACCTGCACTCCCTAAGCAGCTTCTAATCACTGGCACCCAATCATGAACAACTGATTCTAATTGTATGGATTTGAAGGTGTGATAAATGTAGGGGTGTACTTACTTTTTCCATGTGACTGTTTTTTGTTGTTTTAAATAGAGAGAATTACTATAAAATGTCAGTTGTATGCCATTTGATAGTGCATCACCTTTATTAATAGCCACTGTTTCAAAGAGGATCAAATGTTTGCTTGTCCAAATATCCCAATTTCCATGGGATGTACTTATTTTTTGACATGGCTATATATACAGTATCTCAGAAAAGTGAGTACACCACTCACATTTTTGTAAATATTTGATTATATCTTTTAATGTGACAACACTAAAGAAATGACACTTTACTACAATGTAAAGTAGTGAGTGTACAGCTTGCGTAACAGTGTAAATTTGCTGTCCCCTCAAAATAACTCAACACACAGCCATTAATGTCTAAACCGCTGGCAACAAAAGTGAGTACACCCCTAAGTGAAAATGTCCAAATTGGGCCCAAAGTGTCAATATTTTGTGTGGCCACCATTATTTTCCAGCACTGCCTTAACCCTCTTGGGCATGGAGTTCACCAGCGCTTCACAGGTTGCCACTGGAGTCCTGTTCCACTCCTCCATGATGACATCACGTATCTGGTGGATGTTAGAGACCTTGTGCTCCTCCACCTTCCGTTTGAGGATGCCCCACAGATGCTCAATAGGGTTTAGTCCATCACCTTCACCCTCAGCTTCTTTCGCAATTCAGTGGTCATCTTGGAGGTGTGTTTGGGGTCATTATCATGTTGGAATACTGCCCTGCGGCCCAGTCGCCGAAGGGAGGGGATCATGCTCTGCTTCAGTATGTCACAGTACATGTTGGCATTCATGGTTCCCTCAATGAACTGTAGCTCCCCAGTGCCAGCAGCACTCATGCAGCCCCAGACCATGACACTCCCACCACCATGCCTGACTGTAGGCAAGACACACTTGTCTTTGTACTCCTCACCTGGTTGCAGCCACACACGCTTGACACCAACTGAACCAAATAAGTTTATCTTGGTCTCATCAGACCACAGGACATGGTTCCAGTAATCCCTGTCCTTAGTCTGCTTGTCTTCAGCAAACTGTTTGCCGGCTTTCTTGTGCATCATCTTTAGAAGAGGCTTCCTTCTGGGATGACAGCCATGCAGACCAATTTGATGCAGTGTGCGGCGTATGGTCTGAGCACTGACAGGCTGACCCCCGACCCCTTCAACCTCTGCAGCAATGCTGGCAGCACACACACGTCTATTCATTCAGGGAACTATGAATGCCAACATGTACTGTGACATACTGAAGCAGAGCATGATCAGTATGCAGTATTCCACCATGATAACGACTCTAAACACACCTCCAAGATGATCACTGCCTTGCTAAAGAAGCTGAGGGTGAAGCTAATGGACTGGCCAAGCATGTCTCCAGACCTAAACCCTATTGAGCATCTATGGGCCATCCTCAAATGGAATATGGAGGAGCACAAGGTCTCTAACATCCACCAGCTCCTTGATGTCATCATGGAGGAGTGGAACAGGACTCCAGTGGCAACCTGTGAAGCTCTGGTGAACTCCATGCCCAAGAGGGTTAAGGCAGTGCTGGAAAATAATGGTGGCCACAAAAATATTGACACTTTGGGCCCAATTTGGACATTTTCACTTAGGGGTGTACTCACTTTTGTTGCCAGCGGTTTAGACATTAATGTCTGTGTGTTGAGTTATTTTGAGGGGACAGCAAATTTACACTGTTACACAAGCTGTACACTCACTACTTTACATTGTAGCAAAGTGCTATTTCTTCAGTGTTGTCACATGAAAAGATATAATCAAATATTTACAAAAATGTGAGGGGTGTATTCAATTTTGTGAGATACTGTATATTCTCAAGGACATCTCTCATGCTGCCCCAAAATGGAATTCAGTTCATTTTTTAGGCATTATGAATGATGGACGAGGAATTCTGCTTTACCAGTGATTTTCTCAGACTGAAATCCGAGCGCATTTCACCTGCCTCAAAACCTTTCCCAAATAATTTAATCTTTGAGGAGAGCATTTCAATTCTACACTCTATACTATATTGGCATTACAGCATGATGCATATATTATATTGTATATATTAGGCCAAACCATAATGGTATTTTCCCTATGATGCATTTGGAAAACTCACCAATTGTCTTCAGCTCTGCATTACTTTAAATGCTAATTTGTTGATGCGCTAAAGCATCTACTTCTTCCAAAATTGTATGCTTTTGAGATTAGTCAAAAGCTCATGCGACAGATTCCTCATTCATACTCCAGATCTCTCAGCAATGTGATGCATTTGGAAAATTCACCCATTGTCTTCCACTCTGCATCACTTTAAATGTTAATTTGATTATGCACTAAAGCTTCCACACTTGTTCCAAAAACCGTATGCTTTTGAGATTAGTCAAGAAGTTGTACAATGAATTCCTTATTCAGAGCTCTCAGGAATAGAAAAAAGGAGAGCAGGGCATTATAATCTGACGAGATCTCAGTCTCTGTCCAAATTCTTTGGGGATGTTTTCTCATGCTTGGCTAAGGAAGGATGGAGGGAGAGAGAGAGAGAGAGAGAGAGAGAGAGAGAGAGAGAGAGAGAGAGAGAGAGAGTGAGAGATGACAGGCGTTCACACTTTAATTGGAGGTTGGGTTGGTACTGCAGGTTCTTTGCGAACAAGGGAACTTCACTACAACCTGCATCCCTTCCGCACTGACCTAGAAACAGCCGCTTATCACTCCCTTGGGTAGTTATTCTCTCTCTCTCTCTCTCTCTCTCTCTCTCTCTCTCATTTAGCTTGTTGATTATCAGTGTCTGAATGCTCGAGCTCCTCAGTGAAGGTCTAAGAGGAAGGCAGAGAGGAACCGAGGCTTGCTCCCTCTCCTGGGAATCTATGGAAATGTGGTTGAGTTCAGTAAAGTGTGAAAAGAGTTTTATCTATTTTATGGCCAACAAGAAGTGTGTCATTTAGACATGAATTAAGCCACTGACTTCCATCTCTTTAGAACATCTGGAGTAAAGTGTATTTAAAACAATGGAGTGAAGAATTCAGACAATGATTTACAATACTCACAAGCAGTGCTAAGCCACAAAGTTTGAGATGCTTTGCAAAAAGTCAGCCACTGACTTTGTTAAATGTCTAACTGGCCTTTGATTCAGTGGATAATGAGAACGCAGTAGTGTGTGAGTGTATGTGTGTGTGTGTGTGTGTGTGTGTGTGTGTGTGTGTGTGTGTGTGTGTGTGTGTGTGTGTGTATTGGGCCTGCATCTCTAGCCTTGCATAGCTTTAATAAGAAGCACAGGCAAGTGGGAGTCAGAAGCAAGGCTGCATACACTCCATTAGAGCTAAAATAAATAAATAAATAAATAAATAAAGAGAAACAGAAAGTAGAGACAGAGATAAAGAGAACAATTTACTTTTTAAAGAACATTACCTACAACAATTATTGGGTAAAAACAACACACCACAGTGAAAAAGGATTGAGAATAGAAGTGATTATCTCTGAACTGCCTAAAATTGTACCTATGTTAATACTATGAAGAAGAAAAAAACATAACAGTTAAAATCATCATCACTAACTTAAATCAAGTCTCTCTCCAAATCCTATTTCTTCTTAGGGGGATAGATGATTGGCAATGAAGTGTGTATATGCATGAGGCAGTTGTGTGAGCCCCATAACACCCACCTGCATTTTAATTAGTCCAGAAAGCGTTCCTCTCTGGGATATTCTACATACCAACTCATCACTATGACAGCCTTGGCACATGTGCTGCCAGCTAACCAGACAGGACACGAATGTTTAGCTTAGAATTTAGCCCCGGGCTGAGTATTCCAGTCTCAATGCTGGGTGTCTTCTCTAGAGCTTCTCACGTGGTGCTGTAGAAATGTACAAAATACATTTCCATTTACAGATACAAAATCATAAGCGGAATTAAATGCACTACCCTGTCCAGGGTGTACTCCGCCTTGTGCCCGATGCTCCCTGGGATAGGCTCTAGGTTCCCCATGACCCTGTAGGATAAGCGGTATAGAAAATGGATGGATGGATGGAACTAAATGCACTGTGGAAGATAAGCATTGCCAGTAGAGCTTGCTAGCGCTGACCTTCTTTAACCCCTATCAAAGAAGACAACTGTACACAATTGCTATGTCTTCTTGTTATTAGCATGGTTTTTTTTTACAGAAGTATGAGGTGGTAGTCATCAGCATTGTGTGGCTCAGTCCTGTCCTTCCTATCACCATGCATCACAGCCAGCACATTAATCATGGGCCTGTCTCACTTCTGTCCCTCGGCTCAGTCCCCTCATGTCCCACTTCTCTACTCGTCCACCAATCACACTTAATTAGGGCCTCCAACAGGCTGCCGCGCCCGCTTATAGACGTCTTTCCTTTACAGATTTTTTTGGACTCAAAATCTTTTATCTGATAAATGCATTTTTTAACTTGCATCCTGAGGAAACATTTTTAATTGCAGCTTCAGTTTAACTCATTTGTTACTGCCTCACATGTGCAGACAACTGAATCACATTAATTATACTTCAGCAGAGTAAATTAAAAATGAAAGCTATGCAGCTATTAGTTCTATAAGGCACTACAGAGAATTAACAATATTAACGTTACTTATAAGGATGACGTAATGTAGCAAACGTAAACCCAAGCAAACATCCTTCTTTTTGAGATAATACTGGAGAGATACATGTTTAAAATTTTTAAAAAGCTCATAACAAGGAGTTCACAGATGGATTAAAAGCATGCAGTTGTGTCAATGTAATAAATTTTTAAAGCACTCAAAACATTCAAAGTTCTAAAGGAAATTTGTAAATGCCAAAAAAATAAATAAATAAAAAACAGTACAACTCTACTGGACATAACTCTACTTCTGTGTCTGTTAATTGTTTACACTTATGGAGCTTGACTAACTAATAGGAACAGCATGCTAATATTGACCTAAGAGGATGATTTTCAGTATCCAAACATGCGTGAATTGCAAACTTTAGACCAAAGCCATAAACAAACACCTTCATTTATGAGATGAGTCACTCTGGTGAGAACCAGGTGGACTGAATTACATAGTTAAGTACACTATGAGCATAATGTCCCAGAAGAGTAAATGTGAACATGCAGTCAGTGAATTAATGAGCAGTTTAATCTGTTAGGTATCTCTCTGTATTTAGGGCATAGGAAAACATAGAACAGAATTCAAAGGTACATAAAGTCAAGAACTGAATTCACACATCTTTCTTTCACCAGACTTTATAATATGAGAGAGAATCTGTCCAAATTAGAGGCACAAATTTCACACTGTGCAGTCTGAGTGTGCAAAATAGTTGCACAAGGGATGTTTAACAACCCTTCTTAAAATCAGGATAGAAAATTTGGCCTATCAGGATTCACTGCGATTTTTGGCACTGCAAAAACAGAAGAGTTTAATCAACAATGTTACATCAAACTCAATTTGGGACCAAAAAAAAAAAAACTGAAGAAAAAAATACAGTGGTTAAATTCTGATCATTTTAATTTTATGGACCCTGAACAACATATATAATCCATCAAACACAGGTTCATTAACTCTTCTCACATGACATCTGAGCAAATGTCTTGCAAAGCACTGTCAATTGCTTTTCATTGCCTTACACTGTTTGCAGGCTAATATCAAACGACTGCATTACTCTAACTGGCATCCTGTTTCTGTGCTGGCATGCTGCCCAGATAAACCTTGGAGACTGGCATAGAGCACAGCATGGATTTCATACAGGTCTGGGGGTAGAGGCTATGCACACTGAGCACATCTATGTAGTGATGGATGGCAAAGGGAAAAATGGTAACTCTTATGCTTTGGAAGCATTTTGCTGGTATGTTTGCATCCACTTGCATCCACTTGTTACAAGTTATTCTGACTGATCATCTTCTATCTTGAGGGGAGTAGTCTCTTTTGTAAGAATGGTGTTCACCCCTTCAGTACAGTTCTGGAGACTTGTAGAATCTATGCCAAGGCACATTGAATCTGTTTTGGTGGCTCATGGTAGCACAGCATCTTACTAAGACACGTTTGTTGGATTTTCATTTGATTTGTCACCCATCTCTATGTTTTTGTTTTCAACAGAGCTTAAATAATTCTTAAATATGGCCAAGGAGTCTATCAGCAAGGCAGACATTATTATGACTCCAGCTTCCTGCACAGCTTCTGGGGAACATTAGCCAACGTCAGCGTAAACCGGTTGGGCATTAATTCCAATAAAGAGGAGGCACTGACCTTATCTGAATCTGTTCGAAATTTTTATCATCATGGTGAAAACGAGGGCAGAATTTATCTGGTAGCCATTAAACAGAAGATTAATAAAACAATCCAAGGATCCTTTCTATGCTTTGAATCTGAAACTTCAAAATTATTACTTGTTAACATATATTTATATTATATTTATTTGAATCTGTTCCCATTTTTAAAACAACATTTAGTTTTATAACAGTCGAGAACTGCCATAGCTACAGGATAGGCAAAGGAAGCAAAGCAGACAGGCAAAGGAGGCTGAGCACAGAAATGTCAAATGTTTAAATAAAAAAGGGAACGTAATGGGCAACAGGGGTGTAACTTGGCCTGGGCATTTGGGGCTGTAGCCCTGAAGATTTTTTCTTTAGCTCGACTAATTCTCCACTTGGAGCGGTTTGTCACTACATAACTGAACATCAGTAAAAGAAGATAGCAGGGTTGTAATTTTCTATATTCAGTGAACAGAGGTGAGACCAATCAGACAGGGTTTACAGGAATATATGTGGAAATACTCGTGTCTTATTGACTGACAGTCTCAATCCTGCCAAACACTAACTCACAGTGTGATGTTTTTAAATATAATTTTAATGATATTTTTTTTTTTACCAGTAAAGGGGTTGAAACTGAAACACTAACATCATCTGATGCTGAGCAGGAAAACAAGGTGTGTAAATGTCTATATGAGTTCCAAGTTAGCTGAACTTGATATGAGCAGAGCATAAGGACAGTTAGTGTACTTTGCATGGCACTGTAGCAGCTAAACCCATACACTGATAGCTTAGTTGTGCCTCCCCTTGGCTAGCGACACCAAACTAGCTAAGTCTCGTGTTAGATAGACAAAGTGTTTCATATTTGATCGGTCTGGTAGTCCTGCAAACAGTAATCACACCAGAGGCAAGTTTTATGATAAATCCAACTTTTCGACCAATTTTCACATTTTTAAGCAATTAGCCCTCACATGCAAGATTTTAAAAAATGCATGGAAACAGTCTATTTAGAAATACATTTTAAAAAGTTTTTGATGGAAAAGAATCTGGTCTCAGCCCCAGATGATTAATAGTCCAACTAACGCCCAGGGCAACATATAGCCACATCTTGGTCTAAAGCTAAAACATTATCAAATATAAAGCAGGGATGGTGTAGAAGGCATCTGGTCTGCAAAAAACCTTACAGAACAGAAAACCTTTTTGTTCTTGAGCCTAATAACATATAGAATTAAGGATGTTGTTTGTTTTACCTGTAGTTGTCTAGACAATTTTAAGGTTAAATGAGCACTCAGAGCTAGCACTGCACTGCAGTTTATCTTCTATTTTATTGTTTATTTTATTTTGTGCTGCAACCTTGTCTTTTCATGTTCTTTCTACATTATTTTATTTTATTATAATTTGAATCTATTTTATTACCCTTATTTTATTCGAATTTTATTTCTATTATATTCTATTGTACGTTGTCTCGTTGCTTTGACATTTTGATGCACTTTGAGCTGCCTTGGTGTAGGAATTCTGCTACAAAAATATATTTTCCTTGTTCTGCCTTTGCCTAGAGATAAATTGGAACATTTATTGGAATTATTGGAATTATTGCTGTTAATATAATACCTGTACATTTATACTATTAAATTAAACAAATAGTACTACTGTAATACAAGAGCAAATAGTATTCTTATCATACCAGTTTCTTGTCTCAACATAGAGGTGATATTGAAGTTTACATTCTATTACAAACGTTTTCACTGATGTCTGATCATTTAATAAGAATCTCGAGTAACATGACGATGAATCTTCAGGTGGGGAAAATTATCTTTGTGAGCCTCCATAATCTCTTGAATCTCCTCTGGGTTCTGAGTCAGTGTTTTTGCACTAGCACGATTTAGCAGTGGATTAATTGAACTGCATGTTAATAAAAATGTTATCAATCAAATGTGCTTCTTCTATGCATACAATCAATTATTACCCAACTGCATTACCTTTAAGGCAGGAGTGGCTCTCTCACTCCAATCCGATTCATCATGTAAAATTTAGGAGTCGGCTGCTTCATTGTTTTGTTTTTGTTTTTTTTTCTCGGCGCTTCTAAGCCTATCAGTAATTGGGTGCATTGCGCCGCATCCAAATAAAGCAGCTCTCCATTTTCAGACACAGCGCTGCATATTTTTCCTCTCCTCCTCTTGAGCGGCGTCTGAACACGGTAAATTATTTACACTGGGTATAGATCTACAAACACTCAATCCGCTGCAGTCTCTCAGTCAGATTGCCCGTGGGAGAGGAATGTGGCCAGGCATTTTACAAAAGAGCAAGCAAGCGTGGCGAAAATGCGCCAGGCCGATAAAGGTCAGCCTCCTCACTCCAGCTTCACTGTGATATTTTCATTATTGAGGTAAAGAGGCTGGTGAACAGTGCACGTCTCCGCACACACATACACACACACACAAACACACAAATCAGTTCACAAGACAAAGAGGAGACGGAGGACAGGACGGGGGAACAGGACTGCCACGTGAAGAGAGAAAGGCAAAGGAAGGAGTCGAAGAAGAAAAAGGTGCAAATAAAGCAGAAGCGGTATAAAGGAGGTGGTGAAAAAAATGTGGGGGGAAAAATGAGAGAGAACATCTTCATCAGCCGTGTTTGCGTTCTAAAATTGACTCCACAGCTAAAGCCCACAATCAGATAGGCTTTAATTGTTTTTGTTAGATACAGAGCAATCTTGGTTCCATCTCCAGCACACTTGGTAATTGAATTCTCCAGAGGTCCTCAGGCCATAATTGTACTTACATTTTTCTTTCTTTCTTTTTTTTCTTTTTTTTTTTTTGCGGTAGTTTTAAAAGTGTCAAAGAGTCACAAACAAGCATGAAGTAAAGTCGTTTAATTTATCTAATCAAAATCAGTGTTGATTCTGTGTATTCTCTGTATAAAATACCTGCTACTAAATTGCAAAAAATATATATATTTTACTATTAAATTAGTGCACATCACAGAAAGAGTTTAACACTAAAATTCCACCTCTAAAACTTGAATCTAACTACAGAGTGTTATAACATAATTATCATATATTTCTTGCATATTCTTATTTTTCTTTATTATACTTTTTGATTGTAATATTTCAAGCATTCAAACATTAGCCAACAATTTTCCTCCCATCAGTCGTCAATAAGCTATCCTCCTCATTTTCTTGGACATTTTCCTGAACAGTGAAAAGAAATAGGAGGAGGTCCAGGAAGTTCTAGTTTCCTCGCCACACTCTATGCCTCTGTTTCAGTCTTTCAGCAAATTCTGCTGTCAAAAGCATAGCAACCTTTCACCCACTGGGTCTGGAGTAAATCCAAATGGATCTGCTCAGTGCCAACGGTCCTTTGTTATTTGAAGGCCTCAATTAAGAGTGTCCTTTTTGATTCAGAAACTGGAAGTGACGGCATGTTGCAGTTACTGGGTTTTATAGAGTGAGTGATTGGCAACATCTTAGTTTAATAACAAAGCTAAAACTAACATTAACCTTTTAGTGAAAGTACCACTGACGCACATGAGTCCCTCCTCTCTGTCTGATTCTGATGTTCCATTGAATAGTAGTTCTGGCCTGACACCAGCACTGGCACTGCACAGCTCTTGATGTTTTGAGTGCTCTCAAGCGCCGAGGCTTTCTCTGCATTGGCTCTCGGTGGAACTGCAGGAGAGGAGCAGTGGCTCTGGCAACACTCAGCCGGCACACATTTGTTTGGGAATCAGAGCCTCTGTAGAAGAGGCTTTGCCAGATGAGGCCACAGTGTCTCTCAAACACTCTACAAACAGGCCAGAATTACACAAAGAACCCTCTCTATAAGAAGGGCCAAGGCTCTAAAATTCCAGATAACTTCACACTGATATGGCTGGTCTGATGGACAGACTTGCAACATGCCATAAACAGAAGATGAATTAAGAGTAGAATAATAGAATAGTAATTAATGCTATTAAATATTCAAGTTTTGTATTTGGCAAAAATAAAAAAAAAATAAAAAATCAGAAACAATAGAAAACCAGACTCATCCCATTTGCTTTTAATTAGTTTGATGTGTTTATCTATAAAAAGGGGACACTCTTAATAAAGGTGCCAGAAAAGGTACCAAGCTAAATGATTATGTAGACATTTTCCATAAAATGGCATTGTGTAACTGTTTTGTTATCACTCTGTCTCAAATGTTGAACAGTAATGTCACAAATGAACAATAAGCACAATCCCACTCCATCGCTGCAAAATGACTAAAGTTCAGCTCATTTTTTACAGAATTACATACATGTGTATTATTTAAATTCTACTTCTCTGTTCAGTAGTCACAAATTAGTCATGGTGGTATTGTGAATGTGCTGCGAATTTAAAAATCTAGATTGCTATTATGGCTTAACTCGTGCCACAAGTAAATACAGCACTGCAGCTTCCCTCCTAGAAACCACACAATGAAACACAATGCAGGCAGAATTGAAGTCATGCTAAGGTCATGGACTCCCTTGTGCATGGCATAGTAATACTACTGCCATTTAGAGACCGAGCGCGAAAATGGGAGTGCAGAACAGAACGACCATAGACACGATGCCTAAAGCATAGCTGAAATGAAAAATCAGTGCTGTGAACGATGAAGACATAAAACAGTGTGTTTCAATCAACACATGGATGCACTCAAACCCCAAAGTAATAAAATGAATAATATTAATTGAAACTAACCTACTCCGGTCCAGTGACAATAGCAGTATTAATGACATAACGTTGTTTCTGTAGGGTTTCTTTGGATAAAGGTCTTTATATATATATATATATATATATATATATATATATATATATATATATATATATATATATATATATATATATATATGCAGACTGAATTATATAATAATGACCTGATGGGAGAAAAAACACCAACCAGGTTTGTGTTAATAAATAAATATGCCATGAGTTTTATATGTCCCAGTTCTGATGCTTTATTTTAGTTCTATTTTATGTGATTATCTTAGTTACAACCTGTCTTGTAGTCTTTATTACAAGCAGGAATAAATCAGTGACATTCAAAATGCACAGCAACCTGACAGCCTCCATATTGTTCTTATGATAGACAGGTCCAGGTAGATGGATCCTGTCCATCAACCTGACATGCTGTCAAATGTATGCACTGCTGTCAGTCAAATAGCGAGGTCCAGAGACAGCAGACACAACAGGCCGGGCTCGGGTGACAGACAGGACTTGCTGATAGTGGAGAATAGAAAAGCAAGGCAGTAAGATGTATTTCTTGCAATCTACCAATCTCTGACTTCAGTCTCTAAGACGAGATCGGGCTGGCCTAAAAATATCCTTTAAAATAGGTACAGCACATTCTCCCAGACAACTCCCTAACGGAAATGTCTTATTCCTTTTTTTAAATGGAGGAGACAAAAAAAAACTGGTGGTATTTTGTAGCGTGTCCAGTATAAAGAAGGATTCCTACTCGAATCAGGGCAGAGTCACTCAGAAGTGTCTGGTCTTAGTTCTATTCCCTATACATAATGACACAAGCAGCTCATTAGAACTCTGTATTAACTGACATTAAACCATGTCTCCCTCCTCCTGCTCTCATCATTAGCTGGTGTGGAGCGACTCAGAGCTTGCTGCATCTCAGACTCTGTGTGTGATGAGTGTGTCATTCCCTCACCCTAAACATGTCTCATTAGGAGTTCTGTAGAAGTACCTCTGGCACTCCCCCTATCCTCTCCCTCCCGTCCTCCCTCCCTCCCTCCCTCCACACATTCCCCCTCTTTTTTTTTTGTCTGCTAATTAGGCGACCCCCCTCCCCCTCCTCTCCACCCTGTGTGCCTCCCCAGTTACTTCTTAGAGGAAGACAGATATGATTTTTCTTTAACCTAAAGGCCAACTTCATCAGCTGAATTAATGACTTTATTACCCATACTACTCCAGACCATGCAGCGCTTTCTGCCAGAACCTAATAAGCACTATGCACCTTGTTTTTGTGTTATTTTTCCTCTTTAGTCTATTTATATAGTTCCAGAAAACCACTACCAGTATTTCTTTCTTCTTTTTTTTGAAGGGAGAGAAAAATACAGGAAGCGTTGATATTGCTCTATCCAAGCATATTACAGTACGTTTTATTCACTTAAAATGTTCCACTCCAAGTGGACTATTTTTGCACTACAAGGCATAATATATCTCTAAAATTCAATCCATTAAATACACTGACAATACACTTGTTCAGTTGTCTCTGCAAATTGCCACTGATTGCCTGACACTGGAATGCATTAACGAGACAGTGAAAGATCTCTGTCACAGGAGGTTAATTGTTGTAGCATAACAGGTGTTTCCAAGTATTTCACTGTGCAAAAGCATTCATTATTTCCAAACATCGTTTTCACATATACATTCTATAATTGAACTCCTTTAGCTAATGATGGAAAAGGGGAGCGTGCATTTCCCATCGTCAAACAAGTGTTGTGTTTTTAGAGTGTGTGATAATTTTTCTTATTTCTGTATTTTGAAGTGTGCAACATTTTCAGTAAGTTGAAATTGGATAGAGTTTTTAGCCATTTTTTGTTTATTTTAATTGAACCGTTTGAAATATTCTACAGTCTAATATACAGTCTATGATCTCATTTCAGATACTGTAAATGGCGTTGGGTGCTTCAACATAAAAAAAAAAAGAATACTACTTTCAGTTACATGCTTTCTGACGAGTGAGAGGGGATGCAACACGCTTCCATATGAGCTCAGTCACCCAGAGCTCAGATATCATGTTAAAGCCATCTCTTTTCATATGCTTATTTGCAGATTAACAGAAAGTGAGTTAATGGGGATTTTTTACATTTTAACACCACTACTCAGTATCACATAAGAGACTCTTCTAAAAAAGAGTGAAAAAACCAGTTCCTCTAAATTCTCAAGGCAAACTTCTCAAATTCTCAAATAACATGTTTATTAACACAGTGTGAAATGTGACTTTTTTTTACTTTGTTTAACTTTCCTGTGCCCCCCCTAAAGACCTATTAATCAGTTACACCTGAAAACAAAGACGATTAATATGAGGTGAAGAAAATACCTACCTATAGCATTAAACACTTTCTCTCCCAGACAGGAAATGTGATGAAGAGTGAAGGTGCACTTCAGTCAAAGAGGAATTTATTCATTAGCCGAAACTAGCACCTCCTTTCTCTCTTTCTCTCTCTCTCTCTCTCTCTCTCTCTCTCTCTCACACACACACACACACATACACACATACTCCTTTGGAGCTCAGGGCTGAATAATAATTGATAATGAGCAGTGGGTAAAACAGAAATAATTGGATGTCCTTGCACACACATGCCGCGGGTTGATGGTGATGTGCGATTAAAATAAATTGTGGAAGGATAACAAGATGGTTACTCAAGGAAGAAAACATGCCTTTCAGAGTATTCAGTCAGACGTGGTTGCATGTAGTTCACAGTCACTGACATCTTAAACTCACATACCTACCTTTAGATTTAGACTTCTTCTGTCACATTCTAAACCAATTAAAATAAAAAATAAATAAATAAAAATGATTTAATTTAGCGCCCATTAATTGCTGGTGGTAAATCCTCACTAAACTAAATTAGTCAGATTTGGCAAGTAGGCCTTTCTGTAAATAGAACAGTGGCAATATTTTAAGACAGGATGAGGAGCACAGCTGAAAAGGTAGCCAATTAGGGAGCAAAAGAAAGGCTAGATTAATCCGCTCCTTCTACTCAAATGATATCAGGGGAATGTTAAAACAGCAAAGTCAGAAACGGCATATATACGTATTCTATGGCAGAGCTGAAGTCTGAAACACTGTAGACTCAGGAACAACCAATGATTTGTACAGACTTTGTCTCCCCCTAGTGTACAGAATAAAATGTACTACAAAAATTAGATGGTATTACAGTTTAAAAAGAAAAAATAAAGAAAGAAAAGCATTTATTCTCACATATACAGGTAGAGTAGTGTGAAATTCCTTTCTTTCAAAATAAAATAGTTTTGGCATTCTGGGCAGGTGCCAAGTTCTGCTGGAAAAGGAAATCAGCATCTCTACAAAGCTTGTCAGCAGATGGAAACATGAAGTGCTCTACAGTCTACTGGAAGACGACTCGAGAAAACAGAGTGGACCAACACCAGCAGATGACATGGCCCCCCAAATCATCACTGACTGTGGAAACTTCACTATGCTTCACCTTAATAATACATTACCAGTTGATAAACAATACCTGGTTCTCACTAGACCAGTTCAGCCCAAAACATTTTTGCCTCATCAAAACCAGACAATCTGATTAATGTTGTGTTTCTGAAATGCTCCATTAGTGTGGCCACTGGGTTCTCAGTAATATCTGAGAACAGTCTTGGTGATTCCAAACCATTCAAAGCTAAGGTCTACAATGAGTATTTTGTCTTCACAGCTCATGGCTTGGTTCACTTTTGTGGAACTTCACATGCACATTGGTGTGTGTCTTTCTAAATCATTTCCCATCAATTGTATTTGCTACATCACTACTCCAGTCAAGTTCTAGAGTCATCTCAAAAGAATCAAAGCAAAAAGGATGCAGCCGAGTTTAATTTGGAGTGCCTTTAGCCTAGTTTCTGAATACATATGAGATTTTTCAGTTTTTTGGGTTTTTTTGACCATTCTGAAAACATGTTGCTTTGTCATTGAGTTATTGTGCATAGATTCAATTTAATATAATTGTTAAAAAATTAAACTGTGCAAAAACTGAAAGTGTCTGAATATGTTCCAAACCCACTGTACCTTAACCCCCTGACCCCCACCCCCAAACACACATGCACACACACATACATGATAGAAAAAGTTACATATTTTAATACAAGCACATATTCAACAAGCAAATATTCTAAAATGCGTAGCACAAATTCAAACACACTATTCAAGGAACATTTCATCTGGATTGTGTACTAACATAGCTAAATATTGCCAAAAAATCATTGAGCTTGTAAGTACTTTTGTAAAATACAAAAATAAAGAAAATAAAAGCCATTTTCTATGGAGAACAAACAAATTTCCCAACAAAATCACATCTTACTATTATTTTACACAAACACACACACAACGTTGGCCACAGATCACAGGACTGATCTGTACTTGCAGGCAAACATGATCCAGACAGCGCAGGCTGACTCGACATAGGGAAACACACGCACCCGCACTGCCAGACGAACATGATCTCCTCGACAAGACACAACCTCCTCACAGAACGGTGACCTGTTCACACATAGAGAACAGCCATAACATCTGCATATCCCTTATTCTGGCTGTAAATGCCAAATGGTCTGCACATATTTAGCGCTTTTTAACCTTAGTGGTTCTACAAAGTGCTTTACATTCACCCATTCTCACACACACACACACACACACACACACACACACACACACACACACAGTCATCATATGTTAGAAATTGTGGATATGGCTATTGATTGTGGAAAAGCTACTGTGGATATCTGCTTAAATTAGAAGTTGTGTGTGTACCTGAGGCAGGTAGCAAAAGCTCTGCGTGCATTACGGTGTAAAAACTGAATAGGAAAGCCTTTAAATGTGTGTCCATCGGGTACAGCCCTCCGAACAGCATCCTGAAACTCCTCATTTCCACATGATATGCCCATACAGCGCTCCAGCTCATAGGCTGCCAGAGCAGATGACAGCAGATATGACAGGTGATCATCCCACACTGTAGCCAGACCAATATCCTGAAGAAAAAAAAAAGACAGACAAATTGAAGTATTTGTTTTTCTAAGTAACTTGAGCTACCTTCATTTTTAGACATTAACAGTTTAATGTATTAGTTTGTACTACCTTCCTGTGCTCAGTAACCAAGTAGCGTAGCTCAAGCTCTAGCTGGTTGCTGGCATCGCTGGCCTGCACTGAGGGTGGACAGAGAGGAGGAGTAGGAGGGAGAGAGGATATGGAACTGGGGGTACAAACTGAACAAACAGCCTCTTTGCTCATAGCTTTCCAGCGGGACGCATCCGTGAAGTCAAACACACACAACTCCACCGAGTCTGAAGGCTGGCAGTTAGCCAAGAAAGTCTTGTGGTTGAAAACACAACCAATCGTGCGGTATGGGTAGGTGGGTTTGGGCTGAGGAACTAGTGGAGGAGCCTCAGGGTCTACCGGCTGATGTAGATACCTGAGAGGAAAGTAAGTGAACATATGATTCATGCTTTAACTGTAAGGGCATCTACAGTATGACTGAACTATGTAGGGTTTCTACGCAAGATCCTACCTGTGTGCAGTCTGACTCTCCCAGAAAGTGACAGTGCCATCGGTACCACAAGTCATCACCCAGGTGTGGGGGATATTTTTAGCTTTGGTGCCCACACACACATAAGCATCCAGGCCAAAGCCCAGCAGAAGACTACACAGCAGTGTGGCGTGGTCCTCGCAATCACCCTTGTAACAGGGAAACCAAAAACAATCACCTCTTAGAGAGGAATGGATGCTTCCATTAATTAGTGGGGAGGGGGGAAAAAAGATTATTGCACTATCACTGTTCAGTGATCTCTATGTACTGTCCAGTTTATGGAACTGAATACAAATCTGGAACAATTGGTGTGTCACCAAATGGTAACAGATAGAGGTCAACCGACCGATCGATTTTGCAGATTAACCGGCACCAATAACCGATTACAGTAATCGGTAAAAATCCACAACGATAGTTTTTCCCGGTTGCGTCCATTGCGGGTCACTGTAATTATACGGCCTCTAGAGGCGAATTAAAAACTATCACTGACTAATTTTGTTGTGTTATTTGAGGTGTTTTTTATTCATTTTGTATGTCACTATATTTAATTTTTCATTTTTTAATTTGTTATTTGGAGTGTTACGTTTAGGTTCAGTTTGGATGTATATTTTATTTACTTTAATATTTATTAATAGTTAATGTATATATATTAATGTTTATATAATTATTTAATTTTTTTAAAAGTACAGTAAGTTTTCACAGTACAGTCAGTACTGCTTATTGTTGCAATAAAGTTCGGCAGGTACTGCCCACCTTAGTTGTCTATCAATAAAACCCACTATTTATCGATCTCTAGTTACAGTTTATCTCTCTGTGCATGATGAAAGAAAATGAATCTGATTTAGTGTCGGCTTGCATTGTTAACCCATCTGTTAAGTATGAAATAAAACACAACTAGACGTGCTGTTATAAGAAAATGATCAGCACCAGGGTAGTGTGAGCCCTTCACGAGAGCCCTGAACCAAAACATTTTCAAAGCATCAATAACACACAACCATATTCTGCCTTACACAAGCATTATCCCTAGTATATAACATTAAATATATGGGAAAAGCACAAACAAACAAAAGGACATGGTGGACTTAATTCTAATAAACTCATTAAAGCTTTCTACACTGGCTCATAGTCAGGAAAGGCTTCGGTTACCTTGTTCCTACACAGGAATGCCATCATAGTGCACCACTGCTCCTGACGTGTTCCTCCCCCCAGAACAGGCGCCCTCTCCTGAGCCAGCAGACTCACAAAGCGAGCCGCCTGCCGTGGACTTTCCAACAACCGTCCAGCACGCAACACGCGTACGTATGAACACACTGGTCGGTTCACCCCATTCTCATCCTACAAACACACAGACACACCAGAGTCCAGAAAAGAAAAAAAAAAAAAACATAGCATGAACAAAAACCTAGATTGGAATTATTTGTGTGTCCAGTCTAAGTTTCTCACTTGTGCAAAGATCTTAACCAGCTTGGATTGGTGAGAAGGTCGTATTTCTAAGAACTCCCTCCACCACTGCTTAGCATAGACCAGAAACAAACGCTCTTTCTCTGCGGTCTTCTGGCGCTCCAGTGATCGCTGTAAAAAGAGAGATCACAAGCATACAGTGAGGAAACAGACACTGCATTTATTTTTTTCTTTCTGTATAAATTACAAAATGATGTTACAAGCTACTCATTCAGTGAAATTCAGTTATTTAGTTTTAAGCTACTATAACTACGTTATCTGCTACAGATCATCAACTTAATTTTATCAATTGATTTTTTTTGAGGGGTGGACATCAGCCATTTGGTCATCTCCCTGTTTTAATTAACTCAACCTCCAGATAATTACTGGGTTAGTAGTGCTTACTTCTTAGGAGTAGTGAAATTATGCACCACAGTGAAACAGTAAACAGCCAGAGAAATATACCCCTCGCCTGTAAACTAGATTTTTATATTAAGAATAATGCAACTTTTTCTGTAATCATAGAAAGACCAAGAAGGAACTGTTAATCATTTAATTTCAAAACCATAAACAAGTAATTACATATGCCCATCAATCACAACTGAATAAACTAAAAAGGTAGGATAGTATTTCACCTGTGTGCTGATGACTTCAGGGCTCAGCGTTTCACTGAGGGGAGGATACAGTTCCAGCTTGAGGTTAAGAACACCAGCGGGCACTTTACACTCACTGCCTGAGGAAAGAAACTAGGACTGCAACAACTAACTGATAAAATCAATAATAATCAATCATTTAAATAATCTACAACGAATTTTATCATGGATTAGTGTGACGTCACTGTGGATAATCCCCCGTCAGTGGCGTTACTTCACCATGGTGAAAAACACATTTCTATGAATAAAACACATCTGGAAAACAGCGGAGGTCACAGAGTGAGCTGCTGGGGGAAAAGTGCACGATCCAGGTTGTCTAAAACATGAGAATGTTTTATATTAAGCGTTTCAAACAAACTCGTAAGTGTATTAACGTGGCTTGTCGTGTCAGATACTGCGACAGATGCGTGTGCTGTTTATTGTGTCCCAGACATGTTTTCTTCAGTGCAGAAATGACATTTTTGCATTTATATCCTTATCTGTAAATGTTAGAAATTCACACCAGTATTTCCATTTTACATAAAGCCTAGTCCTTACAGCAAGTGAGTTTCCATTAGACTTCACTGAATGAGCGCGAGTCCACGCATGCGCGTCAATCAAACAGTGCAACAGAAAGGAAGCGCAATAACTCTGACTAAAACATTTATTTTGATCAAATATGTTGTTTGATGCTATTTAGCGATATTTAGAAACAAAAGTAATGGTGTTTTTTATGAGAGCAGTAACTGTAATGCGGTTAGAACATGGAATTGTATAGAAATGTAAGAAGTGTCGTACATTTACAGAATAAAGTAACGTTACTGTGTTCAGATGAGTGGATGTGTGTGTTAAATTTAGAATATTCATCCTCCTTCCAGTTAACACTTAGTTTTTGCTTTTGTTTTTCTTTTTTAGCATTTTTAATATAGTGATTTAACTTCTGCTTTAAAGCTTGTGGACAATCCGATTTTTTTGTTTTCAAAATATAATGTTAATATTTTTTTAAAATCCTTTGCACAATGTATAGCAGTCCACATAGATACATTTAATACCTTTTTGATAGCCTTCAACTTGCACAGTGTTTGAAGGACAACATTGGGCAGAATGTGAAATAAAACGTTTTTTGTTATATATTTTTTTTTTAGAAAAAATATAGAAAATTGGCCTTTTAATCCAACTAATCAATTCATTGAAGAAACAATCAACAGATTAATCGATTATCAAAATAATCATTAGTTGCAGCCCTAAAAGGAACACATGCACACACTCGCTGAGAATTATACAGTAATTTAAATGGTCTTTAACATTGTAAAAGCAAACATGATACAGATATTCAATTATTACATTAGCTCTTAAATCTAAAAAAAAATATCAGTAATACTGATGCTACTAATTCCTTTGTTATGTTCAATAAAGAGAATTAGGTGGCACCGTGGCTCCTCACAGCTTCAGGGTCACCGGTTCACCTGTCAGTGTGTGTGCATGGTGCCCCGACATGGACTGGTGTTCCATCCGGAGGGTATACCCAACTCATGGCCAGTGTTGTGGGATTGTCTCCAGAGCCACCACAACTCTGACCAGGATAAAGTAGTTACTGCAGATGAATGAATCAATAAGGAGAAACTCTTACCTACACCAAGCAGCTCCACAGAGACTGATGTCTTTCCACTGGGGGCACTGAGGACAGATCGCCAGTCCAAGAAATAAGAAGAGATGAGCGTCGTGTCTCCTGCGGTGTCTGTCCGTATCAACACCATGTGCACCGGGTCACAAATGGACAACATAGTGGTGGCATCAGCCATTTTACTGGCGTCACCTAGGTCACAGGAACAATGGAGACAGATGCATTTTGTTATCTTTTTATGCTGAGGTTACAGGATACGGTTGTTATTTTTGCTAAGCAGTATTAATCAACACTAATCTTGTGTATACAGCTAGACTAAACAACATATGTGCTGTGATATACCTGGACCATCTCGGTGTACTTCTAAAAGAAAGCCCTCTTGTAAGTCTGGATCACAGGCACAGGGCACAGGTTTGGAGTGAAAGCGTTGGTTGCGGAAGTGAAGGTGGAGTGTGAAGGTAGAACACACCTGACCAGGTAAAGGCTCTGGCTCCTGTAGGTGCTCGAGGAAGGCCTTTCCCCCAAGAACCTGCAGGTACAAGTATCTCCTCGGTGGATTGATATTGGCTAGCAAGAATAAAAACAGAACAAAGCATGGAAACTATTATTTTATTTTTTTACTAAATGATTTCTTTTTTCCTCATTACACATACTACATTATCACACATTTTATACACATTCTTGACTAACCTGTTTTAAGCTGTGTAACATCTTTCACAGTTACGTGAGCTGGAGACTTGTTCAGATCCTCCCCCTCTGTTTGTGAAAGTGCCTAAAGAAAAAATATATATTATTAAAGTGTATTCCAGACTCACTGTAAAATACAATGGTGTTATTGATGCTTTGGTCATTTTCCAGTTTAGGCTTCTACTGATGATAGAGATGATTTTAGCCCCAAATCTTGTGGTTAAAATCTAATACTTTAGATTCTAAGACTCCAAATATAAGACTTGGTCATAGATTGATCTTATCTAACAAAATAACTCTCTACGTACATCAAAAAATCAGTGTCTTTCAAAGGTCATCTCAGTGTATACATTTGAGAACTATTGAAAACATGTGATCTGAATTAAAGAGTTAAAGAATTAAAGTTTCATGGCAGAGCATGACCCACATTACAAGATGTTCTAGATAAGATAGGAAGAGTAACAACACAATAAATACCTTAGAATCAAAAAAATGTCTTGGCTACGGCAATTACAAAATGTGTAGCAAACTGCATCTTTCATGGAACCATTCTTTTAATAACTAGAAAATAGCTTCTAATATTGTCTTGATTTTCCAAAAACTTGATTTGTGACCATGGCTGATGCTGTATTTAAACATCAATTCCTGACTAAATTACATCGAATTTCACCATAACAAGAAAACTTTCACAAACAAACACAAAAAACCAGGACGTTTATCAACGTATGAGGTCAAACTGCTGAGCAGGATCACTACCGAGTCCACTATGTAAAATCAGAGTTTAGTCTTCTTCCTTATTTAACACACTTGATTCAACTTTGGCATTTATCTTTTAAATTTCCTGTTATATCAGACACTTCCGTACTAGAACTGTGTACAGGTCGGCGCTACATTGTTACTTACTGTGCCTGTTGTCCTGTTTTAGTAGTATTGTACAGTTCTGTGTTGTTAGCACGTGCACTTTATGTAGAAATGTGTAGATCTTATTTAGTTTTGTGTCGTCTCAAGTGGTTAGTGTGTTGTTTTACGTAGCACCATGGTCCTAGACGAACGTTTCGTTTCACTGTGTATTATCAGCAGTCCTGCGGAACAACATGTTCTGCACTTTTTTGTGAAGCACATCTCTAATCAGCTTATCCACAGGGTGACAGGGGCCTGGAGCCTACCCCAGGGAACTCAGGGAACAAGGTAGGGGACATCCTGGATGGGGTGCCAACCCATCGTTAGGTACAATCACACACACACATTAACATTCAATTTGCCAATCAGCCTACAACGCATGTCATTGGACTAGGGGAGGAAACCGGAGATCCAGGAGGAAACCCTTGAGGTGCAGGGAGAACTTGCAAACTCTGCACACACAGGGAGGAGGCATGATTCAAACCCCTAATCATAATAATAATAATAATAATAATAATAAGAGGAAGAAGAAGAAGCAGAAGAAAAACTTACTGCATTAGTGAAGCTAAGCTGCTTCATGGCGTCCTCCACGATGCCCCTGCGCTGCAGTTCGGTCAGTAGATCCTCCTGAGAGAGAGGCTGCTCGCCCCGGTCCCCCTCACACCTCACTGCCTCCTCTACCACATCCCTAATCTTCCCCTGGATATCCATCTATGAGAACACACACACACATTTCTTTATATATTTACATATACACACACATATACATTATATATATATATATATATATATATATATATATATATATATATATATATATACACATTATATATATATATATATATATATATATATATATATATATATATATATATATATATATATATACACACACACACATATATACACATATATACATACATACATACATACATATATACACACATATACATATATATATATATATATATATATATATATATACACACACACACACACACACACAGAGAGAGAGAGAGAGAGAGAGAGAGAGAGAGAGAGCTGCTAAACCGATTAAGTTTAAAATAGTACAAAGTAGCTAGCAAAAGTATCACTCATTAAGATAATGTTCATTATTATATATTTTACCTAGCAGACCAGCAACATTACAGCTATAAACACACCTTACTGAGGTGATCCTGAATGATCTGTTTTAGTTCCCAAGCTTTCTCCGGAGGTAGAGACATGTTTCAACCGCTTCCTCGTACACAATCCAAACAAACAGCAAAGCGAAATGCACTGCTCATCTCAGCTCATCTCAGCTCAAATTTACTGTTCAAGATTATTATCGTCGTTCTGAATATGAAACGAATGATTTCTTAGTTACATTATTACTTGCTACTAGCTTAAGAACGTTGCAAAAGCGTAAACGCCTCCATGTAATCACCAACAGTTCAAACCCTGGCGGAAAAGTAAGCGGGACTACGCGCTGTGGATTTCAAAACACTAGACTCTGCGTTGCTAGCTAATTAGTGACACGCCAGTGCGTCCGCCATATTGGAAAGGGCCATAGGCTGTTCGATTCCATAAAGCTTGGAGTCGATTCCGATTCCGATGCCGATGCCAAGTCAGGGGATTCGATGGAGTCACTTCCAAGAGTCGATTCCACGCCATAATTTTCTCGATTCATGATTCTAAAAACCAATGTATTGAACTGGAATAAAGTTGGTTCGACGTTGGACGTTCGATATTCGCGGAAATGTGAAAATTAAGGGACAGTCTCTAAAGTTACATACGACACTGTTATACACGTTTCTAACTTCAGTAGCATTTGAAGGGAATGACTTACAGTCATATAACCAACTGGAAAGTGTCCATCTACGTATCAGGTATGATACACACCTTTTAGATTTTTGATATTTAACAAAATAAACTATTAAATCATATATAAATATCCCCATGTATTTTATTACTGCATGGGCTCATATACAAAATATACCATAATATAAAGCTCAATAGCATTTGAAGGGAATGATGTACAGTCATATACGTATACCTTTAAGATTTTTGATATTTAACCCTACAATGTTTGAACCAAAAAAACCTTCACGAATGCATAAAGGGGGTCAAAATGACCTGTACTGGATTGAATGGTTTTCTTCAAAAAAAGGATGTCCTATTAATGAAATAATTTATATATATCTATATAAATCTAAAAGGTGTGCATCATACCTGACACCTAGATGAACACTGTACAGTTGGTATTGTGACTGTAAGTCATTCCCTTCAAATGCTATTGAGCTTTAAATAATGGCATATTTTGTATATGAGCCCATTCTGTACTGAAACACATGGCAATATTTATGTATGATTTAATAGCTTATTTTGATAAATATCAAAAATCTAAGAGGTGTGCATCATACCTGACACCTAGATGAACACTTTACAGTTGGTTATATGACTTTAAGTCATTTCCTTCAAATGCTATTGAAGTTAGAAGCGTGTTTAACAATGTCTTATGTAACTTTAGAGACGGTCCCTTAATTTCCGCATATCAGCGATATCGAACGTCCAACGTCAAACCAACTTTATTCCAGTATATAAAGAGGGAGAAAATTGGCAAAATAAACCATCCAATATTAATTCATAATTTGCTTGAGCACATGTGATGGCTTTGCACTGCCATGTATTTCAACATTTCTACTCTTATGTGTTTCAAACTGAACACAGGACCAGTTATTTACTAATTGGATTTTTTAAATTGTAGCTAAAATGCCAGTTTAGTTAACTAGCAAAGCAATATAGAGAGTGACCGCTATCTACATCAACTCAGTCAACTTAATGGGGCTAACTAGCTAAATGTTATACGATTCTCCTGGAAAACTTCTTGTCCAAAGCTTTGGAGTCGACTCTCGAGCCCCAATACCCGAGTAATCGACTCCCAGCCGCATATGAAGCCAATCATGTGAAATTTCTTTATTATTATTATTATTATTATTATTATTATTATTATTATTATTATTATTATTAACAAACATACACAGAATTTACTTTCTTACGGATGTCAAAAAGTTCTGCCTTTCCCTGAAAATAAAGTTAATAATACATTTACATTGGAATGAAATGATACTACAAGGTAAAACCTGTCAGTTTTTAAGCAAAGTTTTAGTGTTATTGATACCTTTAAATGTCCTGCATACTTATTAAAGATATCTATAATAGTAGCCACATAGTAGTTAAAGCACAAAGGTTGATCATAACAATATATTGATTATAGTAATAACATATTCATAAAACGATTGTTATGCAATATTAATATATTAGTACAAACCTGCCTATTGTAACTCATGCCTTACAACTCACTTAAAATAAAATACACAATCACACACATATTGTCAGAGCTTTCGCCTGGGAAAGGTGAGTCCCGCTTCTCATTTTTAAGCTCCTCTTGGAAAGTTGCCCTCTACAAGATGGCGGACAGGTTGACGTGTCAACCAAAACGGGTTCCGTTACATCTATGGTGGATACAGCCAGCTCCACATAAGACCCAAACTAAATGAGCGGCCTCTACTGGTGGTCACTAGAAGTGCAGGGATATTCGGCATAGTCATGGCATAAAATATGTACACAGCAAATTCCCCAGTGTTGAATTAACAGCTACAGTGCTTATATATGTCCAACTGGACACAAATGAACACTGAAAGAGTTAAATAAACACTCAAGGTGTTAATTCAACACTGGGGATTTTCCTGTGTAATTGCAACGAGAACATTGGTAACCAATTAAACTAAATAGACAACTAATATTTAAATCAGGAAATTACAACACAGCATAGACCAGTATTATTTTTCATTTATTATCATTTTTGTTTCACTGGAAAATTTCAAAGAACATTAAAAAAAGACAATATCACATGCTAGTGATATTGATGGAGTTTATGATATGTAGACATAGCACAACTTGTGATTCAGCTTATCCTACACAGGGTTGCAGGGGATCCTGGAGCCTATCCCAGGGAACTCTGGGCACAAGGCAGGGGACACCCTGGACAGGGTGACAACGCATCGCAGTGCACAATCGCATACTATCAAAATGCCAATCAGACTACAACACATGTCTTTGGACTGGGGAGGAAACTGGAGTACCCAGACGAAATGCCCAAAGCAGGGGAGAACATGAAAATTACATGCACATTGGATGGAGCAGGATTTGAATCCAAGGCAAACATATTAACCACTAAGCTACCATGTCCCCATGTTACACATTACAAGTATTCTCAATTATTTAAACTAGTCTTAACCATGAAAATATCAAATCTGTAAATGAGTTTGTTCATGATTTCATGAACAGGAGTGTGCTTGTGGCTGTAAAAGGGCCTACCTTTAGAGAAAAATCCAAGCAACTCAGCCAATAAACCTCAGGGGGAATAAATCATGGACCTCCACAAGTCCAGTCCCATCTTAAAGCCAATTTCCAAACAGCTGACGGTACCACAAACATCTATACACACATCCATTAAGATGTCACTGCCATGTCAGTGTCACTGCTGTGTTGGGAAAAAAATCAATACCTAAAGAATATCAGAGTAGATGGGGCTGACAAATAACATAATAGCAGGAGGGCTACAGGCTGTAACTGTATACCTAATGTGTTAATATTATTGCTTCTAGTTTGGTTTAGATTAGTGCAAATGGGTGGGGAAAAAAATATCCTTAGGCCAAAATAAAGACTAATTAAACTGATATCTAGTGTTCTAGGTGTTTATTCATTATCGCAACATATATAATCAAAATGTGTAGGTTTTACACATGTACACCTACTCATTCATGCAATTATCTAATCAGCCAATCATGCAGTAGCAGTGCAATGAATAAAATCGGGCCAGCAGATGGGTTGGATTAAGTATTTCTATAACTGCTGATCTCTTGGGATTTTCACACACAACAGTTTCAAAAGTTTACTTAGAATAGTGCAATAAAGAAAAAAAAAACATCCAGTGAGCTACAGTTATGTGGATGGAAATGTCTTGTTGATCTCAGAGAAAGGCTACAGTAACTCAGATAACCACTCCGTTCAATTGTGGTAAACAGAAAAGCATCTCAGAATGCACAACACATCAAACCTTGAGGCTGATGAGCTACAACAGCAGAAGACCACATCGGGTTCAATTTCTGTCAACCAAGAACAGAACGCTGAGGCTGCAGTGAGTACAGAATCACCAGAACTCAATAGTCTGGAAAAACGTAGCCTGGTCTGATGAATCTCAATTTCTGCTGAGGCACACAGATGGTAGAGTCAGAATTTGGTGCCAACAGCATGAATCCATGGATTTAACCTGGCTTGTGTCAACATACCAGGCTGGTGGAGGTGGGGTAATGGTGTGGGGAATGTTTTCTTGACACAGTGCAGATTAATACCAATAAATCATCACTGGAATTCCACATGTGCATCCCTTCCTGGCCACAATTTACCATCTTCTAATGGATAATTCCAGGATGATAATGCACCATGTCACAAAGCAAAGGTTGTCTCAAACTGGTTTAATGAACATGACAAGGAGTTCAGTGTTCTTCAGTGGCCTTCACAGTCACTGGATCTGAATCCAATACAACACATTTGAGATGTGGTAGAACGGGATATGTGTAACATGAAAGTACACCTGAAAAATCTGCAGGGATTGCCTGATGCAATCATGTCAACATGGACCAGAATCTCAAAGGAATGTTTCTAACATTTTGTGGAATCCATGCCACGAAGAATTGAGGCTGTTTGAGAGAAAAGTATTAGCCCTACCCAGTATTAGTATTATGTTCCTAATTAAGTGTTCAGCAAGTGGATATTAATAATGGAAAAAAATTAAATGTCTGCATTTGTCTTAGGTGAGTGTGATATAAATACCCATGGATGCCCTACTAATACTTGCATGCCTGCAGTTTTTCTATAAATGGCTTTGATCTGTTGTGTATACTCAGCACCCCATTCAAATAACAGACATTTTCTTTCTTCAGCAAAAAGTCTTTAATATATACACATCACTATTCAAAATGGGACATGAGCCACCTCTTAAATTTGGTGGAATGTTTTATATTCCATTTATTAATAAGACCTCCTGAGATGTGAGAACAAGGAGAAAAAAAAAAGACAAAGTGACAGGAATATCTTACACTGGTGAGTGACACCCAAATACATCCAAAGTTCATAGAGTGATTTTCTCAAATAAATTTCAGCAAAACAATGTCCTTCTTGGGCCAACAAATTTTGTAGTAGTGCTGACAGACCAAGCTTCTAAACACTGAAATCATCAAGAGCCAAGCTAGAGGGCTTGTATGCAATATAAAGCGATCTGTATAAATATTTTATTCAAGAAATCAGGCAGAATGTCCTAGTGAGCACCTTTGTTTGCACAAAAAAAAGCCTTTTGCTATCAAAGAGCTCGCTGTCCTGGATCTCACAGTGAACCAAAATGTCTGAGTGTAAAAAGTCTATATGATTATAGCGGCATCACGGTGAGAGAAATGCCCAGCACAGGAACAGACCCATTGCTAGAGCTGCTCCAGCTCCTACATTCAAGAGAACAGGCCTCCAGTACAGCCAAGTCTCTCTCTTCTTCTCCACATCATTCAGCTTCTGCTTCATCTGTTGGATCTTTTGTGCTGTGCTGGCTATCCGCTCCTCACGATGTCGCTTACGCAAGCTACCCAGGGGGAGAAAAGAGTGCTGCTTTAATCTAATATAACATCAAAGCAAATAACATTAGTGGATTTCCAGGTATGAGGTAAAGGGGTTGATTCCTGTAAGGCCAAGAATGATGTATTCCAGCAATCTTTTCTAATTAAAATGATAGACGGTTTTATAGCAAACTGGCAGAACAGGTTTTAAGATCTGCATTATCATCAAAACAAAATACTCCTAATACATTTTTACATCCATACTAAACCAGCAGATTAGTACAATTCTTTTCATTTAAGATTTTTCCCCATCTTGATTTAAAAAAAAAAAACACACAGGCACTAAAATAAGATGAGAGAGAAAAATATTATCCAAATGTGTGTGCAATACATAGAACCCGAAATCCAGAGTTCAGGGAAGAACTCATGACCAGCGGAACATACCTCTCTGGTTTTAAATCTGCTTGCTGCTCTTCCTTTACTGACACTGTTGGATCCTTTTCACTTCCTAGCTTTGAGATCTGTCCAATCATTTCATCTGGCTGTCTTGCAGTGTCCTGCAGAGCTGGACCCAGGTCAGTCTGTGGCTCCTTGTCCTCTTTAGACATGTTTTGCCATTGTTGCTGCAGTATAGAAGAAAACAATGAGCAACACTGCATTTTGTGGACGTAGTGGTTAATTTATATCAACATTAACTACCCCCCCCCCCCCCAATCAAGTGTATTTATCATCATCATCATCATCATCATCTGAACAACAGAAAATGTCAAGACAAGAATTCAATATTGTAAACAAAGTTTACATTGTTGCATTGCTGACGATATGCACTTGAATACCTTCAGAATGGAGTCCCCCAAGATGCACTTGGCTCCCTCCATTATGGCCATGTAAGAGAAACGAAGCTGGTTTGGGGTTTGGATGAGGCCCATGCGATACTCCCTCATGTCCAATAGGACTTTCTGTACATCTACAGATGAAGCATCCTTCCTCTTATCCATCTAAAGAATAAAATTAATTAATATAATATAATATAATATAATTAATTAATTAATTAATTAGACATCCAACTTTAAATGCAAGGCTGCTTGTCTGGGACTAAAGGTACGTTCACACATACGTAGATGTGTCACAGTGGCAAAGAGCACACACTGATTCTCCTTCATCTCGTTGTATATTATGCATATATACACTGGTGAATTTTATAAACAAACGCTCTCCCTCCAGAATGTTTAATTTTGTTTGTTTTCAAAAGTGCAATGCTAGTTGCACCACCCACTGCTAAATGTTACTATGGCAACCAGTAGTGGGACACCTACTGGCAACTTGCAGTGATAAAATTACTCTATGTGTGAACATACCTTAAGAAAGCCCCCCGGTAGGACATTTTCAGGGCAAAAACATAAAAGTACGTCCTGAAATCAAGTGTAATCTTTTCAAACAAGCAAATTTACAACACGCAATTAAAAAAATTGGAACCTTTTTATTAAATTAAATTATACAAGTCATCATTGTAGCGCAAGTTAAGAAGGAAAGGATTAAAAGGCAGACTCTTACCAGGACCAAGCAGGTGTCAACCAAAGAGAATGTCCCTGAACGGCCAATCCCAGCACTGCAGTGGACCACAGCCGGCCCATTCTCAGGCTCCAATGAGCCAGATTCTCGAACCTTGAACAAAAAGTCGAGGAAAGATGCAGGGGACTCAGGCACGCCAAAGTCAGGCCAAGTGGTGAAATGAAAGTGGTAGAGGTCTCTTCTCTCTCCTGTCTAAACAAGTGTAACAAGACATACACAGTGAAATTTTAACATCAGTAATGTAGAGCATTGCACACAAATCAGTAGGATATGGTTTTCTGTGGTTATCAAATATTTTGGGGGGGGAAATCATCAGGGAAACCATGCTGGTGGACAAAATGACCTAGTAAAGAAACAGTGGATGTATGACCCAGTGCTCATGGGTGAATGACATAAAATGTGAAGAACATAATGTTTACCTAGAAAAAACAAGACAAATGAGTGTTCAATGGTGCAGTAAATCTAAATTACAGAGATCAATGAAAGAGCATCTTACTTTGATGTTTTGAAGCCCGAGCAGTCTTGTTGTGTAATGAGTTTCAATGTCTTCAGTCACTACAGTCACCACAAACCCCGTATCACTGAAATACATTTGTTTCTCTTCTTCTGAGGGCCAGTACTGAGCACATTTCTCCTGTCAGAAACAGCAGAAAGAGGAAGGGTTTGGCTTGTGCTAATACTGGTCATGTAAAGACACTCATGGATAAGAAAGGAACATCATCCATGAGCAGAAAATAACCATAAATAGGATTTACTTACTGAGCCTTTTTCTATGACTCTATTGAGCATGATGACAGCTTTGGACCGCTGCTCCCAGATCATTAACCAAAAGTGACCACGAGTATTAGTCAAGGGTCCCTGCATATCACAAAAAAACTATTAACATACCACTAACTTCAACAGATGAAAAACTATATGCTATGAAAGGAAATAATGTAAGGAATTAAATGTGTAGGACATATAACCCCAATTCCGAAAAGGTTGGGACAGTATGGAAAAATGCAACAAAAAAAAACAAAAAAAAATTCAATACACCTTAGACTATAATGAAAACACATTTTTTTTTATGTTTTACTTTGTGAATTTAATTTATTTTTGTAAATATACACTCATCTGACTCAAATCTGATGACTGCATCACATTCCAAAACATGTGTAACATCACCTTTTCTTTTAACACTTATTTAGTGTTTGGGCACTAAGTGAAGACACCAGTTGGTTAAGTTTAGCAAGCAGAATTTCACCCATTCATCCATTATGCATTTCTTCAGCTGTGCAACTGTACAGTGCCACTGTTGCCTTATATTGCACTTCATAACACGCCACAAATTCTCCATCGGAGACAGGTCAGGACTGCAGGCAGGCCATGCTAACACCCCCACTCTATGTTTACGCAACCATGTACTTGTAATCCGGACAGAAAGTGGTTTGGCGTTGTCCTGCTCTAGATGGCAGAATATGTTTCTCCAAAATGTGTACATATCTTTCTGCATTAATGATGTCCTCAAAGATGTGTTGACTGAGAAAGGTTTACCAAAGTATTCCCGAGCTCATGTCAGGATATTCAGACTCATGACAGTTTTTAAGACAGTGACGTCTCAGGGATCGGAGATCACGCACATTCAGAAGTGGTTTTCGGTTTTGCCCTTTACGCACCGAGATTTGACCGGATTCCTTGAATCTTTTAATTATATTGTGCACTGTAGAAGGTGAAATGCCCAAAATTCTACTGATTTGTCTTTGGGGAATGTTGTTCTCAAAGTGTTGGATTATTCGCCGACACATCTGTTGGCAGATTGGCGAGCCTCGACCCATCCGTACTCATGAAGGACTAGGGCTTTTTTTTTTTCTGGAGGCTCCTTATATACGATGATGAGATGACTGTCTCACCTGTTTCACATCACCTTCTTATTTCAACTAGTCACATCCCTATTAGTCCTAAATTGCCCCGTCCCAACTTTTTTGGAACATGTATGAATCAGTTTCAAAATAAACATTTATCTTCAAAAAACAATGCAGTTGATTAGGTAAAACATCAAATACCTTGTCTTTATACGTCTTGTGTTTAAATACAAGTCAAAATATATTTACAAAATCACTCCTCTTTGTTTTTATTAGCATTTTCCACACTGTCCCAACTTTTTCAGAATTGGGGTTGTAGCTTGCAAGAGAATTTAAGCATGGAGAGACTCAGGCTAGCTGATCTAGGTTTAAATTTTTAGATTACTTTTTTTTTTTTTAAATAATAAAAAATTTAGATTCTCTAAATTGCCCTTAGGTGTAAGGAATGTTCCTGGTGCCCTGGACTACTAATAAGCAGGCTGAGAGTCCAAATCTCAGCACCACAGAATTCTTCGTGATAAAGTATAGAGTAAAACCTAATTATTTGGTATCTTATAAAATGCCATTTCCACAGCAGGGGGGAAATCAATTCAGATACTGTAACAATCCTTTATTACATCTGAAAATATTGAGATATATTGTGACTTTTGTTAATAGATTTTGCTATTCAATATTTGGATTTCCCCCATTCATCTTTAAAAGTGAATATACAATTACATCTAAACAAACTGAAACACATTAATGAAATTACTTCACTTAGGAAAAGTTCAGGAGAAGTTCAATCTGAGGCCTTTATCATTTTAAACTACACCCCCATCTTGGGGGAAACACATGCATAAGTGCCTCTATAACCTCAAGCTTCTTTCAAGAACATCTTCCATGGGAACACCCAATATTTAGGGTACATTAGTTCAAAACTACTGGACACATTATGTGTTCTCATACCTGGGTCAGTATGTAGTTTCTCTGAGCTTCCTCCATGGTTATCAAGCTTGCGTTTATGTAGTCATTTTCTAAATTTTCTAATCTCACCCGACTGTGATCATCTAAAAAGGACACAAGAAAGGATGTTGCTAAAGAAATGTAAACTAAAAAAAAAATAATAATAATGTCTTGTACACAGTTGTCCACTTTATTCAGAATAACTGTGCCCCTGCTCTTTCATGCAATTATCCAATCAGCCAATCATGTGGCAGCAATGCAACGCA
Organism: Ictalurus punctatus; assembly: GCF_001660625.3. Lineage (NCBI taxonomy): Eukaryota > Metazoa > Chordata > Actinopteri > Siluriformes > Ictaluridae > Ictalurus > Ictalurus punctatus. The sequence goes on along the minus strand of NC_030416.2, from coordinate 18,597,024 downwards.
TAATCATGCAGATACGCGTCAAGAGCGTCAGGTACTGTTCACATCAAACATCAGAACAGAGGGGACAAAAATGGGGTGTCAGTGAGTGACTGTGGCATTGAGCTGACAGGAAGTCTACAGTAACTAAAATAACCACTATTTAACGAAAAAAGTCCAGGCAACATTTTTTCAACATTAGACTGTCCAGTCTTGCTGAGCCAGTGCCCACTAGTCTCAGATGCCTGTTTTTGGCTGACAGGAGTGGAACCTGACATGATCTGCTGCTGTAGAACATCTGCCTCAAGATTCGACATATTGTGCCTTCTGAGATGCTCTTCTGCTGACATGGCTGTAGAGAGTGATTATCCGCGTTGCTGTACACTTCCTGTCAGCTTGAACAACTCTGGCCATTCTTGTCTGACCTCTCTCATTAACAAGGCATTTCCACCCACAGAACAGCCTCTTACACTGGATGTTTTTTTTTGTTTTTCGCACCATTCCATGTTAACTGTGTTGTGCATGAAAATCCCCACCAACAATTATGCTGTGGTCAAAGTCACCGAGATCATTTTTTTGCCCATTCTAATGTGTGATGTGTAACTGAAGCTCTTGACCTGTATATGCATGCATATGTTTTGCTGCCACATAATTGGCTAATTGGATAATTACATGAATAAGCAGGTGTAGAGCTATTACTGAAAAAAAAAAAAAACTGATCAGTGAAGGTATACTGTATGTATGATGACTGGTGCATGCTTGTCTCATGAAAAGCACATACATGTTCTATCTGCCACATTTATGAAAGGATAAGTGTGCGCCATTTCCATACCAAGTCACTTACATGGGCTGACGTCTCTGTATCTGTTCCTGTTCTGATTTTCTGGGAATTTTGCCACTTTGTAGGGACATTCTTGAGACTGGTTACGGATTTCCTGAAGACAAAATATATCACCTAATTATTAGAGTCTGCAGTCTAGCTTGCAAATATGAGCAAAGTGAATAATTTCAAAAAGTGGAACCATGCTGATGATTGGTAACGTTGTGGTTATGTAGTGTTAACCGAAATAAAAGGGCAAAGGAACATATTTGCAAGTTGATGTACTGATAACAGAGTGTTCAATCATAAAGGATGTGCAAGATGGGGAAACTCATAGATATAGTTAGTTATTCATGCCTTAAAACCGTCATTAGGTTAATATGGACTTAGACGCAAGTCTAAAGAAGGATCAGAGCTTTATTGGCTCAGTTTAAGAACAGTTCTTGGAAAACCCTGGTCAGTTCTGAGAAAAACAGCTATCTATAAGCGTTTCACAGGAAGCGCCTAGTCCTGTTATTGCAGCACTGCCTGCTCAAGTAATGCAGTAAGCTCTTCAAGTTTAAATCCTAGTCACCATTCACCTTCTCTTGTTTCTTATTGACATGTCCCATTATTTCTCACATCCCAATAACCGTTTGGAGGTAATATCGCAACGACAGTGAACAAGAAAACCACGGAAGAGTATGTATATCTATGGAGAACATAATTACATCATGATCACAGTTTAATAAAGTCATCTAACCTAGAGATCCCCAATTCTATGTATATCTTCAGTGTTTGTAGGTTTCACGCATGCGCATATCTAGCTAAATCTAAACACAGGCTAAGAGCTAGCTCGGCATGGATATTTCTGACCAGTTATATAGGGGAGTCAAACTTAACATGACAAATAAATCCCACACCTTCAAATTTCAATCAACTTACATTATACAGATTTTGCCAGTGTCCATGTGACTCTACGTCCTCAAACTCATCCTGGTCCATTTTTACTCCGTTTCAATCATTTAAAAGGTGCTAGGTCAAATTCCACGCAAGACCCAACAACTCTTCAGTGATCCGTGCTCAGAGGTAGTGATGAGAGCAGTCGAGCAGGAGGGAGCATGCATGTTTCCGTTAACTCGTGCTCAGAGGATTAAAAAAAAAAAAGGTGCCGTTTTGTACTTCCGTAGCTAGGCTAGAGCTCGAATGACGTCACGGAAAGCTCCGCCCACTTTCCCTCACGTCGATTGGCTGACGGTTTCAGCCAGACAGCGTACTACCCCAGCGAGGGATGTCCAATCTTATCCGGAAACGGCCGGTGTGGGTGCAGGTTTTCACTCCAACCAAGCAGAAGCCACACCTGAGTCTATTGAAAGTCAAGCTCAACTGATTAAACAGGTGGAATCAGGTGTGCCTCCTGCTTGGTTGAAATGAAAACCTGCACCCACACCCGCCCCGTCCGGATAAGATTGGACACCCCAGCACAGTTCTCCTATGTAGTAAATACTGAGCTATTTGGGATTCAGCCACAGACAGGAAATGTTCAGAAGGTCGTGCACGTTTCGAGCTCACAAATGGGAGTCACATACTGAAAACTCACCGAGAAGGCTCAAATATAACCTACACACTTTGCCCTAAAATGATAGTGACCTGTCATTAGCACATAATATGAAATATATGAACCATGATTAGATGTAAATTTCGTCATGTAAATTAATCTAACGACACATCGTTTGGGATAAAAAAAACTTCAGCTGTGTTATTGATTCTATTAATGATTTCAATCAAAATATTCCCCTAATCTAAATGTTTAGCAAAATGGTGGCAGTGTAAACGTTTTGTGTTATAATGCCTCTTGGTTTTAGAGTACATGTGTATAATACATAGTATAATAGTTTCAGATTAACGCTGATTAAGTTTGTGCATGTGGTCCTTTACGGCACTCTCACAGCTGCTCCTGATGAATAGTTAATCAATAAGGTGAATTGGTTAACCATTGGGTTCAATATACCATGATGGCAGCCAATCCTTATAGCCGTTATTTGGCAGTCCTTTTAAAGCCCAAGAGAAGTTTTTTGTGTGTACCGAGCACTTGTTTGTGTGCTGTCTTTGTGAGTGCTTGTGGTTGAGTATTCTCTGGCTTAACCATGTCTGGAGTTGTTTTGGGTCTCTGTGTGGTGGTGTTGTTGATTAGTGTCTCTTGCTCAGGTAAGTTACATAAGTGATGCATTTTGGCATTTATTTATTTATTCATTCATTCATTCATTTATTTACTTAATTTTTTATGAGAACTGCTTCAGGGGAATGTGTTTGAACTAAAGATGAACATGCTTCTTACCTGGGCCATACTGTTCTGGATGTGTGGCTGTCTTCAGGGTTCAGGCAGTTTACCGGGTTTAATGGAATGTTTATGGTGTATGTGTTGGCCTGTCTGAAAATAAATGCATGAAGTCTGTTAAATGAACTTGTTGCTTTGTCTGAAAGTATCCTATCCTAGTGTGTTCCCAGGATAGACTCCAGATGCCATGTAACCCTAACCAAGATAGTGGCTACTGAAGCATGACGAATATATTTCAAATGTAGTGATTGCAAGTCCTCATGCCTAAGCCTGACTGTGCTTGACTTTTCAGGACAAACACTTGACTGTTTTCAATGTGAACTTGGATTCTGGGACATGTGCCACACTACCAAAACAAATTGTAGTGCTGGGGAGCAGTGTTTTGTTGGCATTGGTGTGGCAGGTATGTGTTTGTGATTATGATTTTTTTTTTATATATATATTATATAAAAAAAAGCTGAGTCTCTAGTTTATTTTAGTAACAAGATGTGCAACACTGATCACAAGATGTGATCTTCACTGATCAAGGTGTCTTGTCTTTTAGCATCTGTCCTGAAAATCAAGATGATGGGCTGCCTTGCTAATGACCACTGCAACAAGACTACTATCGTGACTTTTCCTGCAAATAAAACTCTCTACAAAATGACACGGACTTGCTGTGGTGAAAACTACTGTAATGGAGGCCCTGAAGTCCTAATGGCATCACTTACTCTGATGGCACTAGTTATTGCTCAGATAATGGGTATAAACTTATAATTCATGCTGTTAAATTGTTTAATTTTTGCTTGAGATTTACAGGGTGGGTCTGCTTACTGGGGAGGTTTAAGAAGCACCGAGCACTCTGGGGAATTCATGAAATCTTATTGAAACTTAACAACTTGAAATGGAGTGTAAATCTGTTTTATGAAAGATTTTGATCTGTATTTTGGCTATAAAATAAAATGTATGTGTCCATATGTTGTGGGGTGTTTTTGGTTTAAAAAAAAAAAGTTAAATGGAGAGGTCCATGGTGGTTGGTCATAAAAGCTGTCCTGCATGAACACCATTTTGGAAAATGTACTCATGGGCTTCTAGTCATTACTGGAAGTCATGAAGTTGGCAGGGTTTAACTATGTAGTTCTGTTAAATACTGTAAATGAGAATTCTGCTTAGGACTGAAGTTGCCCTGTAGTTGAACATAACTTCCTGGCACATGTGGGAACAAAACATATTGAGGTTTTTCATAATAAGGTGCTAGGATGTCAAGGCCAATGGGTGGTGCAGTTAATAAAATGACTCTTGGTAAGGTATAGACTGCCTAAGGCACACTTATAACTAAACAGTAAAATATTGTGACAACTGGGCATGCTTCTTAAAAGCAGATCAGCTTTTTTCTTTGTTTATTTTCAACATCAAATAGCACCTCTGCAATGAAGTTAATCAAGCTCCTTGGTGAAGCTGGTGTAGTGGTGTGTGTGTGTGTGTGTGTGTCCCTTTGCACATTTAAATACAAATCTCCAGGGGGGGGGAAGCCTACTGATGATTGTGTTGAGGCTGTCTTTATGGTTTTTGGTGGAGTTTGTATTGCTGTGGCATGATATTTGCACTGCTGACGTCTTATGTTGAAATTCTTATGGTGACTCTAAAGAGTCACTAGTGTGGCCTTTTCAGAGGTTCAATTTTGTTTGTCTAGCACTTTTAACAACGGACATTGTCACAAAGCAGCTTAACCAAAATATAAATTTTAAATTCATAAATTTATCCCTAATGAGCAAGCAAGTGGAAAAAAGTTCCTGAGATGACATGAAACCTTGAGATCCTCGTTTATTTACACACATTTGTATGTGTGTATGTGTATATATATATATATATATATATATATATATATATATATATATAACCACTTTCTCCATATAACTGAAACTCAGAAACCCTGCCTTGTGCACATTCTCCAAATGATAAAGTGGAGAACATGGATAGACTAAAAGGGATTGTAAGCCTGCGCCATATTGACTGCGCGGTCTTAACGACAGGCGGGTTTGGGATCTTCACGTCGCTAACGTTTCAAACAAGTCAACGCTTCACGCGATTGGTTCGTTATTTTCACGAGTGAAACGTGGCGCTCCAATGCAATTTCAGATTTCTCGTGAAGGCCCGCCCAGAAAAAGAAATTTAGAGGCGGGCTACTTCGGTTACAGCTCAACTTTGTTTTATTTGTTTATTTATTTATTTGGGCTTGTTATAGAGTGGTTTCACACAACTGTAAAGTAGGCGTTTGCAGGCCAGAACTCGCCAACGGTTAAAAACTTTAAGCAGTATCAGCGAAAAGCCGTCTGTTGGTGCAAATCTTTACATCTCGCCTGTAATTTCTGAGTCCCTCCGCTGAACTGGAGCCTGAGACCTAATTTGCGGACATTTTCCGAGGCAGTTAGCTGCTGGTGGTCGATAAATAAATAGACGGCAGTGGAAAGCTAATGGGGATAGTTAGATGAACACGGTGAGTAATGGAGAGAGGAGAACCTTTGGGAATTGTTTGTCTCTGTATACTTAGTTTGTACAGCCGAGTTAGTTAGATAATACTCAATCCCTGCTTTTCTTTCATGGCCGAGTTTTCAGCTAACGGCAGCTATCTAATATAGCCAAACAACTTTAGCTAGCTGGGTTATCTCGGTCATCTCAGTTCTGGGTAATTAGTGAGTTACAAAAATTATTTTTACTAACTTAAAGTAAGTTTTCCTCGCTGAGTTCTGTGGCTATTGTTAATATACCTTTCCGGAAAACACCAACTTACTGTGAAAACAACCTGTCTGAGTCCCCGACTAAAAACCCCCCAAATGTTATTGCTAAGTGGAAGTGAAAGCGCTATGTATGTATGTGTGTATGTATGTGTGTATGTATGTGTGTATGTATGTGTGTATGTGTGTTTACTTTGAACAGATTTGCTAACTATATTTAAAAAGTGCCACTTGATATTCAGCACATACAGATATGCCCATATTCACCCAAATGGCTTCTGCATTTGTAGATTATTGTCTTGTAAAACTGTAGGTATATCTGAGTCTTGTTTTGTAGAGTGATTGATTGATTAGATAGAGGTTTTTAAAAAAAACACACACTGAGTTGTCCCACTTTTTGTGTGTGTACTTTTTGCAGCCCATGCCCCATGTGATGAGACCTTGTGTTGTTGAGTCACAGACATGGACAGCTTCCGAAACCTGGAGGAAGAGACTTTTCCCAGCTTCTTCTCCAACACGTCTTTGGGCAGCGATGGCCGGGCCACTCTGGGTGATGTTACACTGGGCTCCACTCTCGGGGTGCCCATGGCTGCTTCTACTGTGGCTAAAAGTAGAGCTACGGCAGACAACAGGTGTGAGACTCTTGTATGTATGTTCACAGCATTGCAGTAGTGTGAAACCTGCTGTTGCATTAGTTTGACTCGTGCAGAAATGAAATACGGTTCTACACTTTACCAGAAACAGTGATGTATGAGAGCATACGTAAACACAGTGACAAACTGGTGTCCTGTTGATTTGTCCTACCTCGTCAGGTTTTCCTACCGTAGTGCAAAGTTATAGCTATATCTATCGATCCATCCTACCACATTGAAAAATCCTACCACGGGTTTCTGCTTCGTGTCTGTCACTGCGTAAAATAATTCTGTGCAACTTTGCAGAAAATTCTTATTAGGCAGTGGTAGGATGATTTCAAGTTCAAAATACCCTATCAGATTGTCCTAACAACATAAAATACAGGTAAGATGATTTTACAGTGCAAAATACCCTATCAGATTCCAAGTCCACGTGCAAGTAGTAAAAAAAAATTATGGGTGTGTTGTTCAGCGTGACAAATGACGATGTCAATCTGTGCATGCGCCATAATCCCTGGCAGGACAATCTGACAGGTAAGATGAAACGTCAGGAAACTGGGCAAGTCAATAATTACAGACAGTAGACTATTCATTAAATTATAAATTAGGCTATGTGTTACAGGGATAATCTCCAGATTCACTGTGACTCTGCCCATGGTAAAGCAGTTACTGAAGATAAATGAATAAACAATACAGCAAAAACTAAACCAGGGTTTTCCCTAGCTTTTCAGAGGCCTTACCATATTTATGAAAGAAAGCTGGCACTACGTGTTGTACTTGTAGTCAAAAGTTTATTCATTTCACCAAATAACATGTTTGAGATTTAATGAAAATATATGTACATGTATGAAGAATGAATATGTTGAAATACGTATGTAATTAGTTTGAAAATACAACCATAGGGGAGAGATAATTTCTTGATTTATTTCAAACATTTCTTTCTTTCTTTCTTTCTTTCTTTTTTTTTTTAAGTGGTCAGCACCTGTTTTACATAATAATCTCATGGAGTAGACTGTGTTTTCAAAAATGCTCTGGGCTTCTTTTGGGACGCTCTCAACTGCATTTTGGAGCAGCAAAAATTTTGATCAGAAAGGCGTTCTGTGTGAACACAGCCTAAATTTGTTTATCTAACAACCCATGTTAAATACTAACCTTAGTTCAGTCAAGGTATCTTTGTGTAACGTCAACTAAGTAGCTTTGCTGGCTTGCATAACTTAATTCAGTACATGAATATTCATGTCAGTTAGTTAGGTTAACAATTTCTTTAGTTGTAAAGTAGGCTATGTTAGATATATATTTATTCTCTATCTGCTATTGCTATTGTTAACATTTCACAAGAATTACACCAGAACAAAAATTGTTCCTACTTTCATTTATTCTTTGTTGAGGTAACTCAACAGATGAGCATCTCCCACACAGCAATCACATAAACGTTTGTCTAAACATTGATTGTTAATTGGCAGGTCGTTCTTTTTGCCAGTTTAACTTTCCATTCGAGATTGAGCCACCTCTGGGTTTTCTTTTTCTTCTCCTCGTCGTCAGCACATAGAACTATCAGCGTTATTTTAACATTCATTCTGATATCGTCTAAATATCTTTTTGAGTTCATTCGGCTTCAGATGCTCCACAAAAACACTTAGGTGCTGTGCCTAAGCCTTTATATGGTAGTGAAAACCCTGTGAACAACAACATTGCACACTAGTGCCTGAGTTAAGTAAACTCATGATCTGTTAATGGTATTGTTAATATTAAGAGTAGTGATGTGAACATGTGACATGACTTGTGCTTGTGGATTTGGTTAAAAAAAAAATCTCACTTTTATTGTGACTTGTGCTTAATGTATAAATGACATGTTACAAGATTAAAGCCCTGTTTACCACTTAATCTTGCATTTGTCCTACTAGTCAGTATCGGGTCAGCTTACTGAGAATATCCGTCATGAATATATTTTTTGCAAACTGTCTGGCTTTCAAAGGTTGCTCAGTAGAAATTAATGGACAGTTAATGGACTACATTTAAGTCTGATAAAGTCCTTATTATTTTTTTGCTACAGGTTAACTGATGTCCAAGCATCTTACTTGGAGCCTGGACTAGTTTTTCAGGCAGGTTCTCAAGGCTCAGGTTGTGGAAGGGAAAAGTTTGCTCTCAGCTTTAAAGATGATTTGTGAGTGTCATCCCCAGATTCATGTCTTGTCCTTTTTATTATTATTATTATTATTTTTTTTATCTTATAAAAGTGGACCAAAAAGTGTGGCTGGACATAATATAATGGATGGATTAAATAATTCAAATGAGATTTCTTGCCTTAATCCACTCTGATTTTTCTGATTTCAGGGACAATGTAGATGACTTCATAGCTGCTAATCGTTTTTCAGACCTGTTGGTGAAGGTTAATTTAGATGAGTCAGAATCTGTGTCTACGTCTAAAGCTGCCGTGGAAGTGGGAGCTCCCTCTGCATCTGCTCGGCCCTCTGATTACCCTGATGGTACAAAAAATTTTTTGCATGTGAGACGCTGTGGCTCGCCAGCACCATATGTTGGCATAAGGGAAAAACGTTTGTTGCAAAATCATATGTAAAACTGTAATAGCTTAGCTGAACTCAAACTTGTTGTACTGCTCTTATTTTGGTCTCGCCAATTTTGGAATTTAGATTTTAGAATTTCTTTTTTTTTTTTTTTTACCCCATCAGTATTTTAATGATTAAAATATTGGCACTAAATCACAGTACTCAAGGGACACTAAAATGAATTTTAGTGAAAATTTTTTTGTCCTGCAGATATTTCCACTGGCCTATTGACAGTTTCTCATATTGGAGGTAAAGAAACCATTGTTGGTCAGGTAAGATCACAAGGGTTGCAAAATACTTTAGTCACTCAGTTGTAGCCAAAGTGCTGTAGCCAATGAACTCTTGCATGTTTTAGGCTGTGTTAGCTCCAATACCCATAGAAGAGGGTCCAGAGAGTGATGCAGTGGACAGTGATGGGATGAGTGGCAGTGTCTCAAGCTTCCTGGCTAATGAGAAGCTCATGTCACTGGACAGCATGAACAGTGATATTACAGGTAACTAGGTATAATGCATATTTTAGAGACTGTATGGCAGTGTGTGTAATACTTGACAAAGTGACCGTATTATATAAATCCCACTATTGGCTTTTTATAAAGGCCACTTACCGTGTGTGTGTGTGTGTGTGTGTGTGTGTGTGTGTGTTAAAAAAATTTAACGACAAAAGACCCATCAGATTCTTTGAGTAAAGCATGAGCACGCATTGATATTAACAGTGATTTCAGATACATCTGTGAAGCACCATTTTGTCCATTTCAGGGTTATTTTGTTTTCCCCATTTACCTAGTCATGAGCCTGGTCTTGTTTTACTAGAAATGTGCCCGGTAATGTTGCTAAAATGGTCACTGAGTGGACAGGTTTTACTATATTATAAGTGAGAGGCAATTACAGGTTTTACTCGTTAACACTTTCATAATCAGCAGTTTTATCAAGTCATTTATTTATTTGTTAAACAAAAGGTTTAAATATGATTCAAAGATGACTTGTATCAGCCACAGATTTGTGTCATTCATGTTTTTTTCCTTCTTTATAATGTCATTATTTGATTGTGTCAATCTGAAATCATGGATGGATGAAATATTATGCATTTATTCATCATTATTATTAACTAGTTATTTGAATTAGACATGTTACAACAGAGGAACACTGGTCTGTACTGTAGACCTTCAGGAATGGCTGAGGGCATTTCTTAGTTTCATGTTTATATTTCTGCAGATGATGATATTGATGTAGACAATCTGCATGATGAGGAGTTGCAGCTATACTTCAACAAGCTCATTCCTACAGCCATGCAGCGAGGTCGAGTGGAGGGCCAAGAGATCCCAGCTGCTGTAAGTTGTTGGTGTACCTAAAATGTTTGTCGTACATCGCATAATTGTTGTTTACTGACTTGTTTCTCTATGTACTGCAGCACATTAACTAATGACTAAAATATTAAAGTGTACACTGACAACTGAAATGTAGTGCAGTTTAAAAAATTTTCACTGTATGGCCAAAAGTTTGTGGACACTTAACCATCACACCACTATACATCACATTCCAGATTTTGTCCCTCCTTTGCTGTTATAATAACCTCCACCTTTCTGGGAAGGCTTTCCACTAGATTTTGGAACACAGCTGTTTGTGCTCATTAAGCTACAAGAGCATCTGGGAAGTCTGGCACTGATGTTGCTTGAGAAGGCCTGGGGTGCAGTCGGACTTCCATTTTAACCCAAAGGTGTCCAGTGGTGTTGAGGTCGGGGCTCTCAAGGTCACTCGTGTTCTTCCATTCCAACCTTGTCCATCTTTATGGACCTCACTTTGTGCACAGGGACATTGTCATTCTGGAACAGGTTTAGACCCGTTAGTTCCAGTGAAGGGAAATCGTAATGCTACAGCTTACAGAGACATCTAATTGTAATAACTGTATGCTTCCAACTTTGTGGAACAGTTTGTAGAAGGCCCACATATGAGTGTGATGATCAGGTGTCCACATAGTTTTGGCTGTATACTGTACTTTATTTGAACAGGCATATTTTGTTCATGGGATATTTAAAGTTTTTTATGGAGTCTGTTTCCTGCATTGTGTGTCTCTTTAAGATGTACGTCACCTTTATTTAATAATTTTTTTAAATGTAGGAATTACCAGACAATCAAGTTGGTTCATCTCAACCCCTTGTTACTGAACCAGATACATCGCCCCAAAACCGATGTAACTTTCTCAATGACTATGATAAGGTAGGATTATATTTTAAGCAAAGAAGTTTATATTATAATTATAGTATTGTCTAGTTCAGGGTTTTCCCTACCATAGAAAGGCTTAGGTGTAGTGCTTAAGTGTTTTTGCGGAGCGCCAAATGAAAGTAAAAAGCCATTTAGGCGATATATTAGAATGAACGTAAAAACAAACGTAAAACCCGTAAGTTCTATGCGTTGAAAAAAAACAGAAACGGGGAGGTGGCTTGATCTCAAATGGAAAGGTAAGCTGGGAACAGGATTGAGCGTTAAGTGTTTGGACATGCGTTTGTGTGATTTGGTGTGTGACATGCTCATGGCCAAGCTAATCGAAAAGCTGATTGGATATTTCTCTGTACCCTCATCTTGGCATGGTAGTTACAACCAACGAGTCGGATAAGCAAGTTGCAAACCTTCTATAAGGTAAACCTCAACAAAGAATAAATTAACTATAAACTTTTTTTTTTTAGCAGAGATACCATAGCAAAATATATAACTAGTGTAATAATACAACTAAAGAAAATGCTAACTTGCATAGATATTCATGTACTGAATTAAATTACATTAGTCAGAGAAGCTACTTAGTTGACATTAGATAAATATACTTCAACTGAACTAATGTTAGAAACTAACGTGGCTTGGTCGTTAAACAGAGTTTGGCTGTGTTCACTCCTAACATCTTTTTCTGATCAAAACCGCTGGTCAGTATTTTCACATTTTTTATATATATATATATATATATATATATATATATATATATATATATATATATATATATATATATATATATATATATAAATATAATATAATATAATATAATATAATATAATATAATAAAAAATAATTAAACACATGCCCTACTGGTCAAAAGTTTAGAGACACATGACTGAAATGTTTCTCATGATCTTACACATTCAGATCAAAAGGTTTTTATGATTAAATGTTTGAAATCTGTGTTGTAGACAAATGTAATTATGCCGAGATATTCATTTCTTTCATTATAAAATTAACATTTTTATTTTTAAAAGAAACTCTTTTTTTAAGTGCATGACTTGGAGCGAAATATTCAGAAAAGCAGCCAATCAGAGTCCAGTATAGGTGGGAACTCCTTTTAATACTTTTTAAAAAGCATCTTGGGGAGATTCCTCAAGAAATCGGTTGAGAAAATGCCAGGAATACATTTCTGGAAGTTCTAGGCAAAAAGGGCATCTTCTTTGAAGATGCTAAAATGTTAAATTATTTAGATTTTTTTGGGATTCCCATAGTTCCGTTTGTGTTACTCCAGAGTTTTGATGACTTTATTATTATTCTAAAATGTTTGTGGGGGCGAGGGGCTAAAAATCAAAAATGAGTGTGTCTAAACTTTTTACCAGTAGAGTTTGTGTGTGTGTGTGTGTGTGTGGTATAAAAAAACCACTAGGATTATTATGTAAAACAAGTGCTGACCTTCAAAAAAGGTGGAAACATCATTTAAAGGTGATGCATATTTTAATGGGTCCACATGTATCTTCATTCAATCTCAAACATGTTATTTGGTGAAATGGCTAGATTTTTGACTGTAAAGTATAAGAAGTGTTAGCAGCTTTCCTTTGCAAATATGGTAAGGATAATTGTCGAAAACAACATGGGGGGGGGGGGGGGTGTAAACAATTTCCTTTGAATAATTTCAACTCCCCTAACCACCATGACCATCCCCCTGGAACCCAGACTGCACCTAAGCCCAGTGTAAACCTCGGGAAAACTCTGTAATTAATTCTAGTTGTGGTGATATCGAATATTTTGCTTACGTTAGCAAGATACCAGTTGCTAACTGTACATGTACCTGAACTTACGGTTATGTTTTATACATATGATTTGTTAAAATATGCTTCTGTGTTTTAAAAATTGATTTTTAAAAAAGAAACATCCTCTTATCTGCCAATTTCTCTTCTTAGGGGGATTTTTGCATGCCTGATGTGCGGCTGGCCGCCACAGGTATGGACTCTTGTCCTGCTAGTGATGAAGATACTGAGGATGAGCTGGAAGCCTCGCAGAACCGTAGCAGAACCCGATTCCTGTTGCCAAGCACCTCCAGACATCTGGTAACATGAAGTCCTGATACTAATCTGTTAACATGTTTGGAATGACATAGCAACTTAATAGCCCAGAAGACACAAGATGGCTTTAAGGCCAGTAATTTATTTGGTCAAGCAATGTTGCACAATTTTTTGTGGGGATAAACTTAATTTCAGGACGATAAACGTCTGATAATAGGAAGAATATAGTAGACACCTGTTCATGCTCTCCTTCTTCTGTCACCCTCGTATCACGTTAAAGTGTAATGGAACAGAAACACGCATTCATACATTTTTATTTTGCTATTACATATGTTTCTTTGTGTTAATGTGTATACAGGTTGGGGAAAGCCATCAGCCCCATTTTAGGCCAGGCCTGGTAGGGGGAAGCTCAGATGATGAGTCTCAGACAGGTGCTCAATTTACAGACTCCAGAACAGGCATTGAACACCGGTGCTCTGCTGAGGGACAAGTGATTGACTTGCCAATAACAGGTATTCAGATTATGTATTATTTTGCATCTGTGTAACCTGACATGTGTTTTCATAGCAATGCTGAAAGTTCAACATTTTACACTTCTGGGTATTCTGTTTTAGGAGATGGTGGAGGGGGTGATGGGAGCAGCGGTAGTGAGGAGGATGGAAATGATGGGGGTGTAGCTACAGTCCTCCCACCCACTGGTGTCCAGACCACATATGACGTGCTACGGGGACTGGGAATCGTGGGAGGAAGTGGAACAGGCGAGGATGAACATCAGTTACTCTCACAGCTCCCTGGATTAGGCCGATTTGTCTCAAATGTGCATAGCCAGGTAATCCATATTCCAAAGACTAGGTCCAGTTCAATATGTTCTCCAATCTTTGCTTAGGTACTAGATTTTCTGTGTATGAAGTATTCCTGGTGTGTTTTATTTGTTTAAAAAAACCCCCATCATTTTATTAGTTGATGCTTGATGAGTTAATGAGCTAATTATTATGCCTTTAATGAGTTGGGTGAGGTGTTGAGGAGGGTAGGGAAAACTTTGCTTAGCGGGAGGTCTATATCCAAATCTGCAACCATCATCTATTTGTGGTGTGTGTTTTCAGATGGGAGACCGTGTGGGCCCAGTTGGAACAGTTGAAACTGATTCTTCAGTTCAAAGTTCTGGACAGACCAGGCTTCAATTTATCAACCAGAGTATGAATCAGGATAGGCAAGAGGCTCTGGTGAGGTTTGATCCATCTCTGCATAGAAGTTTTAAAGTTTACTTCTCACGTTTTGTTCCCTGCTGATCTTTCAGCAGATCAGCTCTTTTAGTTTCATGCATGGGTGCCAAACAAGAGAAAATACCTGTAAATCATTTGTTACTGGTAGTGTGGTAACAGTATTAATTTGAATGCAAACTAGACTGTTACATTGCCTCACTTTATAGCATCATTAAGTGAAGTTAGCTAATGGATACCTTTTGCTATAACGTCATTGTATCAATTACTCCATTATGCTACTTGCCTGTTAGTTTGATAGTGGCACTTGAAATTGTGAGTTTGTTTTTGAGACACTGGCATTTTTACAGCCTTGCTCAAATACTGGTCAGTAATGCCAAACCCCCTTTCCTTTAACAGAATGCTATGGATAGTTCATACTCGGGCGCAACATCTCTGGAAGAACGCTTTGACTCCATTTACCTTAGGCCCGGTGGTGTCTGTAACCTACAGGACTCCACTTCAGGTGCTTCTGCCCTTCAAGGCACTCAAAATGCTTTTGAATTCTCTTTTACCAAAAACCCTCTTGGAGAGACCAAAGCAGGAGTCAACAAAGGGCATACCATTGACTTTGGTGATCTAGGTCTCCGTGGAGGCCTTTGTAGGAATTCTGTCAGTCTTGGCCAACACCCACACAGCAGTGAGGAACATCCAGGAGAATCTGTTGAAGTAAAGTACCTCTCTCAAAATGTCCATCAGAATGAAGTTGAGCAGAGTAATATTTGGAATGAAGGATCACGTCCTGACGATGTGGAACTGGAGTTCCAACAAGGTTAGATCCTTCACAAAGGTCTTATTTGTGAGGCATTTAATCTTTTTCAGATTTTTAAAAAAGTTTTTGGTAAATGTCTCTTGCCGTGTCTGATTAAACTACACCTGCTGTTACACCATTAATTACAGCTAATGGTGATTTGTTTATGACTAAAATGGTTTATGTGGGTTACAAGCCTTTAAACCATGCACTTCATCTTTGGTGCCAAACCATTTGGGATGTCATGCATCAAGTTTCTCGTTTTGTAGGTGCCAATGCTACTCATAGTGTTGTCTACCAGAATGAGGATGGGAAATGGGTGACTGATCTAGCCTACTACTCCTCTTTTGAAAAGGAGACAAATGTACCTGATGATATTGCAAACCAGTTGCAGTCTGAGGAATTTGTTGGTGGTGGTAAGTATAGGTGGATGATTGCCTAAAAATATTCTGTTTTGAGACAGTCTGAAACGTTTACTTGTTCTTCAGGCCAGGCTATGGAAAAGATTATTGTGGATCAAGAGGAGTTTGAGAAAGAGCACCAATTCATGCAGGTGGGAGTTGCTCATTTTTCTTTACATTTGTTTGTGTGTGTGTGTGTGTGTGTGTGTGTGTGTGTGTGTGTGTGTGTGTGTCTCCATGCATGGAATTACAGGATTTTTTCCTTCCCACTAATAGGAGGAACAGATAGAAGCAGTCAATAGAACTGTGCTTCTTGGTGACACATCTTGGAAACTTCCTGCTAGTAGCCACATTCTGATGAGAGCCTCCCAAGTCTCAACTGAGTTTGAAAAGGAGAACCAAAGTTATTTGCGTATTTCCCTGGGAGAATTTTTTCAGCAGCGATCTGAAGCTTTGGGCTGTTTAGGGAGCAGAGAAGAAGACATTAAAAGGGTGAGAGCTTCACAAAAAAATAACATTAAAACTGCATTGACACTAAGGATGAAACGATTCCTGGTTTCACGATAAAATTCCCTGACTGTTACTATTACCTGGTCACATTTAATTATCATTAAAACTGTGCGTGATTATCATAATTTATTTATAAACTCGCAGTAAATGCTGTCCACACACTCAGCACGAGTGTGATGCAAATCCGAAGTGTGGTCATATTTTTGGATTTGATAAAAATGCGGAGGGAAACTTAATAGAAGATGGTAACCCTGTCTGCAGAGCTTGCCAGAAGAAAGTTTCTGCAAAAGGAGGCTTTGGCGCTTCGTTGGCACTTTCCTCTTTTCCCCCTCGCTTTTAAATTGCTTATGAATGCTGGTGCAGCTGTGCGCATTTCACTTTCGTTTTTGAATTAGCTGCAGTTTGGGGGAAATTGCTTGAATGGTGGGTTCATTAAAGGCACTTGCAGAAGGGGGGACTCTGGGGCCTCAAGCCCCTGCCCTAATTCTAAATGATTGAAAAGTGCCCCTCTCAAAATGGATAAGCAAGTATATTATGTAAAAAAAAAAAATTGAATTCAAATGAACATGAGAGCATGCACAAAACCGGTAGCAAAATAATCACAAGAAAGTCTGAGAATTTTCCTATTTATTTATTCAACTCGAGTCCTGTCATGACGCAATCATGATGCGTCTTGCTTCAACAAGCAGACGGGTATGCAGTGACCACTAGCTGTTCTGCCGACCTTTTCATATTAGCAGCATTTTATATGCTTATTGCTGGTAGTTTTCAAATTGATTTGAGAGGGAATGTGTTGGTAAGTTCTAGCTACTCAAGTTTGTTACATTTTCAGACATGTAAGTAACTTTTGTTATATTATATGCATGTTATATAGTCAGTAAAGGCACAATACCAGACAGACAGAGATGGCAGAAAATTTAAAGAAAAACTGAAGGAGGCAGCAAAAGGGACATCTTAAAACTTTGAGACTAAAAGCCAGTTCAGCACGCAGTACTGCAGTTTTATGGAAATCAAAGTGCTGCTGCCAAATGTAATTGTGAAATTAATAGTGTTACTGACTTTACAGTAAGTGATGTACAGTGGATGTCACTACATTTGTGGATGGTAATACATTTAAACATACATGTTTAAATTTTCTTTTAATGATTCTTTAGATTAATCTCTCCACTAAAAGTTGCCATTTTGTTGTAATTAATCTAAAAATGTACAAATAAAATGCCATTAGGTTATATTAGTAGTGTCATTCTCATATTCATTATTGTGACCACACACAGTCTGTTTACAGTGTCAACCAGGGTGATAAGAATATGTAGTTAAATTAAAGTTAGTAAAGTAATAATATAGTTTAAAGTAGTGATGGATTTGGTGATGGCCCCTTTTTTATTATTATTATTATTATTATTATTATTATTATTATTTTAAACTTGTTCCTGAGAAACTTTCTGAATGTCCCTGGTTCATTATTATTCTTGATGAAAAACACAACAACAAAACAGTACAATGACAAACTCGCTTCTATTTAACCAAATCTTCTACCATCTTTTCGTCAGTCAGCTCGCCTCATTCTAGTTCTGTGATAAATGAAATCTGACTCCTGCTGATCTGTGCTGCGACTCTGACTCATTCAGCTCATGCTGAATTGAGCAGATGCGTTTTTAATTGTAGCATCCGTTTTCTAACTGAACTAAATAATTTTTATTACTATAAAAAGGCAACATGACGGTGGGGGCGGTGCCGCGACGGGCAAGTGATGTAATCGGTTTGCGGCCCAAGCACAGTGTACTGACTATCGCAGCAAGCCTAGTGACAACCATCCGTCACTTTATAGTATAATATAAAAAACACATTGAGTGATTTCAGTGTGTGTATCAGTACATTTTGTACATTTTCAGCACAGTTTAACAATACTGTGATAATGCTGATAACCGTGATAGTTTTGGTCATAATCGTAATATGAAATTTTCATACTGTTGCATCTCTAATTGAGACTAATTATTAGTTACAGTGCTACTGATTGCTATAATACACTATAGGATTCTCTGTGCTGACCAGTCAACAGCTGTTATTTATTATGTCTTATTTTTCTTCCAGCCTTCATTTGGTTATATCATCAACTCTCCAGTCATACAATCTGTTATTTATTATGTCTTATTTTTCTTCCAGCCTTCATTTGGTTATATCATCAACTCTCCAGAGAAGAGGGAGCCCTTTGCTTTGATTAGGCCCTCTGATTTCTCTTCTAGAGGAAGTTCTGTTCGCAGTGAAACGGTCCAGCTCAGTGATGCGGATGAGACCATGAATCCAGGTATGATATTATCTTTCCTGCAATGCCCCTTAGAGTCTGGTCTTGGATTAAGGCTTTATGGAAAATGCTAACTTGGTTGCTACTTTGAACCCATAGAGGATTTGGAGAAGACTCTTGAGCCTACACCAGCTGAGCAGCCACGAAAGGGTCATGCAGACCCAAAAGATGTCCAGGTAAGGCATTATTTACTGGAAGTCACATTTATGTTCTTTTACAAAGTAATCTGTTTTTAAATATATTTGGAGTGTATACAAGCATTTGATTTGTTTTTCATTTTGAAATAGATTTCACCTGTGTTATCACTGGATCATAAGGGGAATTCCAGTCAAAGTTCTGAATCAAACTCTAGTGGAAGTTTAACACTTAGTATCAGCACAATTGCATCTGCCATTGCAGATGCCTCAATCAGCTCAGACCCTGCCCAGCTTGCAGCAATGATCATGGAGTTATCCAAAAAGAGGCATTCTAAAAGCAGAAGGACAGATGAGCTTGTTCAGACCCCTCACCCTAAAAAACTACTTCAGCAGGATGACCTTCAGAAAAGCTTATCCCTGGGTGACCTGAGTGCTCTTGACATGGAGAAATATCTGAAAAAGGCAGAAGTATCTAGCAGTGATAGTGATGCTTCCAGCTCCCATTCCTGTCTTGACATTCTCAGCTTGGCAGACAGTCTTGCTAACTCTTGCAGGTCTACAGAGAGACAGACTCCTTTACCAAACAGCATCAGTCTTCATGCAGAAGAGCATTCTACTCCAAAAGACATTGTAAAGAAAAGTCTGGTTTCACCGAATAACTCATCCAAACAGTCTACAGAAGTCGTGTCCGAAGTTAAAAGGTCTGATGCAAAGAGAAGTTATATTCCACGACCAAAGACTAGCTGCATTCCAACACCCACAGCTCACCCACCCAGGAGATCAGCAGGTGCAGGACAGTCGTTGACATCAACGAATATAAAGACTAAACCTGTGCAAGGCAAGTCAGAAAGAAACAAAAATGACTGCCACATACCAACACCTGCAGGAAACCGGAGTTGCTCAGAGTCCAGGGTCGAAATGAGCACAGCTCGACCGGAGGTTTCTGGAACGTGTCACTCATTAAAAAGCAACGACCCAATATCAGACTCAATGGCTGCCCCAAAAAACACTCAAACTGGTGGATGTTTGGAGTTACCTATGCAAAGGAGCCCACCACACACACCCAAAAGCAAAAATTATATGAAGCAGAATGGGACGTCCTGCTCTGAACAGGCACAATCCGTTAGGAGCCCTCAAGCTACTCAGACTGTTGGAAAAGAGAAACAGACCCTTGCTGCACAGAGTTCTTTTCCAACCACCAATGCACAATTTGGCAAGTTTCTCTTTGATTTATGTTGCAATTACTATGAAATAGCATAATCTTGTTGATGACATTTGTCAGTAGGACTTAATTTTACGTACTGTAGGTGTCAGATGAATGTCTAACTTGTTCCAGTTCTGTGCAAACCTTTTCTGAGCTTATTATTATTATTATTATTATTATTATTGTCGTTATGAAGTGTGTGTGTGTGTGTGTGTGTGTGTGTGTTTGTTTTTCTTGTTTGTTTTTAAAGCCTCACCTGAGCTCTGTACTTCTGGTGTTGTGGAGGCTAGCCATTGCACCTTTAGACCATCCACCTCTCCACTTACTCATTCAAGCCCGAGCCAGACTTCACTGCCTAGTGGATATGGGTAAACTCCTTTTACTCAATGATTGTTCTAGCCTACCTTAACCAGTATAGCCTATTTAAGAGTAAGGGAAAACAAAGTAGCGAATAAAGTAAGTTTGTCATCTATAATGAATTTATGGTAGTGTAT
Source organism: Ictalurus punctatus (assembly GCF_001660625.3). Classification (NCBI taxonomy): domain Eukaryota; kingdom Metazoa; phylum Chordata; class Actinopteri; order Siluriformes; family Ictaluridae; genus Ictalurus; species Ictalurus punctatus. The sequence goes on along the minus strand of NC_030416.2, from coordinate 18,576,693 downwards.
GTTTTTAAATAATGTGATACTTGGAGCATATAGTGATTTCTGCAACCTGTTTGTGTTCTTTAGAGACCTGTCCCCGTCCTCTAGTAGTGGTATGTGTGAGAGAAGTCCTGGGACTGACCCCCTGTCACCTCAGTCTCACTGTTCTAGTCCATCCATGAGCAGGCTCACCTACCTCTCTATTAATGAGAACACTACACTCCCCACACCTAATCATCATCAGGTCAGTATTGAGCTGAGCATGTTAAAATCTAAATGGAAGCAAAAGAACATATGCATTCATTATGATAATGATTTATAATGGCCTTTTAAAAAGCCTGTAAAGTACGTCTTCCACGCAAGGCTTGAATTTTAATGTTGTTTTACATTTCTACTGTACACATTTTCCTGTTTTAGTTACTAGTTAGTGAAAATCTTATATAATGCAGTTTCATATCACATTGTGCCCAAAGCTTATATCTTCATAAACTTTAATGTCCCTGAAATGATTGTGTGTGGCTGTCCAGTTAGTATCTACATAAAGTTTTCCCATTTAATGTGAATGCAGTATTTGCATGTAATGGAATACTTTTCTTTGTCAGAAAAATAATTCCATGTCCTTGAGTACCACCATCATCAGAGCAAGTCCCACCCCACCAATGGAGCCTGTTGATGCAAATAAACCTATCCATCAGACTCATAATGGAGACCTGAGTTCACGATCATCTTGTCCATCAACCAATCCTGGCTCAAATCAACAGACCTCAGAACATGGCTCACACATCCAAAATGAGCGCCATATCCACAAGGACTGCAGGCATGAGTGCCAGCCAGTGAATCGCCAGTCCGAGTCTCACCCAAGTCTGTTCGCTCGGGTTGACTCTGGTTATTCCAGCAACCTCAACATTAACAATCAGCCTGCTGGACCAATGGAGCAGAATACTAACAAAGTCCCTGATTTCCCTGGAGCTGGGAGTGAGGCTTTTCTTGGCTCACAGTATCTTCCTCCCCCCACCACTTACAAATCTGAACCATTGAGGTATGGGTTGGCCCCAAATTACAACTCCCAGGGTGCTTTGTCAGACCTAACTTGCGGTATACCAACCATTCTAACTGGTCGGTCACTCTTCAGCACTCAGCTTCCACAGCAGTACTTGGGTGCAGAAGGGTCATTGCAGGCTTCATCCTATCATATAGGGCCTCTGGCTGGACCGTATGGTGTGCCAGCTGTGATGACTGGTGCTAATTCACAAATTGCAAATACACACGTCCCTGGATCAACAGGTTTACCATCTGTCTATATGACTGCTGGCCAACATCCTCATCAGTACCCCCTGAGCAAACCTTATGGACAGCCCAGCATGACCGCATGGTCTGCACGAGATCTGGCTGATCTCAGAAGTAAGTGCATATTTATTGTTTGGGTGATTGGGCACTGTCCTTTTTGTTTGTAGCAGTCATAAGTTAGTGATAAGTTGTCAACTGGACAGACAAACGGCTCCTGAAGACTTATTAGATTAGCACATAAGGTAGCCATATCGACAACCACTGTTCACTCCTATATTCAGATGGGATGAAATGCTTCATAAGAATAAATCCGTTGCTGTTACTTAAGGGTTTTTTCCTAAATCTAAAATAGTTCTTTTAATAACAACGGAACTATTATATTCCTGATTTGTTATATTTGTTATTCAGCCCAAGTAGTTGTCCCAGATGAGCTGAAGTTTCCTGGCGCATGTTGTGTGGGCATTGCCTGCCAGACATCACTCAGCATCTTTAACCCCTCCGAACGCTGGCAACAGGTGGCCATATCTATAGTAAATCTGTCCATCGATGGAGTGAAGGTTAGAACACTGTTTACTTATTCGATCAATGACTTGCCCAGCCTGATTTAGTAATTGTTGTATTTGTAGCCCAACATGTGAATTTTGTTTTAATGCCTAAAACTGCTTGTCTGTCTGTTTATAGTCAAAGTAGTGTCGCAATGAAAGGATATTTCTTGTTAATCACAGAAACTAAACTTTTCTGCCAGATTGAGAACAAACTGACCTACATGCTCTACTGGACACACTACTGTAACATTTCAGAAACGTACATCACCACTTGAATGATCAAATAACCATTGTCACTCTCAAAAGCTGTTTACTAGAAATGAACATTTTTAATTGCTGGTGTCGGTTGAACAGTTTATTTAAGTTCAGTTTTGACTGTTTAACTCTTATTGTCCTTAGTCTTTACTTGATTCCACACTGACTTCAGCTGGTAAGTGGAAGTCAACTAGTAATAGTGATTACTCAATACTTTACACATCTACCAGGTGGACTCACTGCCATACCAGTGGCTGATTGTGAAGAATAAGACCATCATTGGACCTAAAAGCACAGAAGAGCAGAAGGTGCTGTTGATTGCTCCAAAAGCTGGCCTCTACCAGTGTACTCTCAGTGTGTCATCCTGGCCTGCTTCTGCTGAGAGTGAGACAGTGGCACAAGCTGAGGCCTTTGCCAAGAAAGTAGTACTCATTGCAGTGGCTGAGAACCCAGCAATAGAAGTAAGCGTTTCGTGCGTGTTACAATATTTAATGTTGTGGACGGTACTGGAGCATTTCATAAAGCATTTTGATCTAGATAAAATGAACAGGGAAATGAACTGTGTATGAAACTGCCTAATATAATTTGTTGGTTTGTTAATAGGTGGATGTTGGCAAGACTGGCTGTCTGGACTTTGGAGACCTGGCAGGAGGCAGTGTTAAGTCCCTGCCTCTTAAAATGGTCAACAGGACTCGAGCAACTGTGCCCATACGTCTAGTTATAAGTGCGGTTAGTGAACTATTACTTGCATTACCCCTAATAGTGTGAGCTGCAGAAATATCTGCAAAGTATTTGTGGCTTTTACATTGACTGAAGTTTAAAGAAATGTGCCTGCAACATTGAGATTATATTTTTTATATATATATATATATATATATATATATATATATATATATATATATATATATATATATATATATATATATATATATATATAATATTTATTTATTTATTTTTTATTTTTTTCCCCTCCCCAGAATGCCTCAGCCTGGCATTGCTTCAGCTTCTCTAAGAGTCCTGTCACTATGACAGCAGATGGCTCTCTCCATTCTGGTGGGAATTTGACCTCCATTTCAGTCATAAACCATGTGATGCATTCCAGCTGTGGAGATGTAAGTGTGTATAATCACAGCAAACATGACACTAATCTGAACTGAATTCTAGCCATGCTACAGTGAGCTGTATTCAAACTTTTTTTTCTTTTTTTGTTAACAGAATCCAGACAGCTTTATGGTGTGGGTTCACTTTACCGCACCTCAGAGATTCAGTGCAAAATTAGGTACTGATATGTTGTTGTTATGATGATGACTGTAGTTTTTCCTGCGTGCGTGCAGATTTGAACCAAAACGTTTCGTATTGGTTGTACTTGAAACAACTGTCATGTGATGCAGGTGAATTAGGCCCGCCAGACGAATTCACTGCTCGTGTGGATATTGAGGTGGACAACCCTGGCCCCAGTCACGTGATCCAAAGTGTTGCTCTCAGAGCGAGGTCTGGGACAGCCAGAGTTCATGCTCCCAAGGATCTGCAGGTAAGAAGTTGCAGTTTATCAAGATAGGACCCAGCTTTTGGCGGTCTATACACTGATACTCACTGATGCATCTGCTTTTTCAACATGACAGAATTGACTGCCCTTATTGAATGGGATTGAATGCATGCCTTGTCTGTTGTTATTCATATAATTATTAGTCTTTACTGTGTCTGGGCTCTGGAAGTTGTCCAGTTCAGATAGCTGGACATCAGGAGCCTTAGAGCCTTTGGGTTGACTGGTTTTCATCAAGCTGTTGTGTAATTTAATTTGTATTGTACATGGCTCATTTGCTTGTAACTGGTCTTTCCAGACTGTTTGTCTTCAGACTCCACTGGGACAGTCAGCCAGCCAGACTTTGCCATTAAAGAATGCAGGCAACATTGATGTCCAACTGAGACTGAAGGTACATTTTCTTCTCTGGTGGGGAAACCAAATTGCTGGAATTGCATTTATTACAAAGTTTACAGCTTTAGAAATGTGCAGTATTATATCAATGAATGTAAAAAGAGAGCAATTATATAGTGTGTTGTGAATACTTGGATTCACAGTGTAATGAAGGTGACAACTGCTTCATGGTAAAACCTGAAGAGCTACTCCTGCGAACTGGAGAGGAACAGGGAATTGTTGTTACTTTTACTGCCCAGAGCAACAGAAAATATAAAGAGTGGTATGTCACTTTTTATTTTGCTTTAACCCTGTGGCAAAATGCATGATCGCATGTGAGTTGGAATTTCCAGTATTGACGCACAATGTTTCTTTGTTCTCTCAGTCTGTTGACAATCTTCGTACTGCCCAGTGGGCCACAATATGAGGTTGTCCTGAAAGGAGAGGTGGTCCAGGGGAATTCTAGGAATGTGACATCTGCTCAAGTCTTGGTGCCAAATGGTGAAGTGCCACCAATCCTCTCCAACAAGCAGTTCATGGCCTGGGGAGGAGTCACTCTAGGCAGAGCTGTGTAAGCCCGCCAGCAACATGCACAGTCGCCCACAAAAATATCTACAGATTCAGTTTGTTTTAATTTGAAACATCATGTTTATGTTGCAGGCAGCAGAAGCTAATACTGAGAAACAACTCCCCCACTACATCACAGCAGCTACGAATACTTATCAGAGGTCAGGACCAGGACTGCTTTCAGGTTAGTTGCATTAAATGTGCAGACATGCCAACATTTTGCATATGAACCCCCGTATTTTAGCATCGGAGTACTCTGCTACAAGTTATTGCACACAAATACACACACACGTGTACACACACACACACACACACACACACACACACACACAAAAAAAAGAGTATAACCAATACACAATAAAAATGGCAATTGAAATTTGATAATGATTATTCGAACGTGATTTTAAAAATACGTTCAAAGAAGAATTTTTTTTTTTCTTATCTTCAGTTGCAGAGTTCTTTTGGCCCTGATGAGCGTTTGACTCGTAGCAGAGAGCTGTTAATTAAACCCAAAGAGGACGTGGCAGTTCACCTTCTTTTCGCTCCCACTCGTGTTGCTTCCATGCTGGCCAAGCTTGAGATTAAACAGTCTGCTGTGCGACCCTCTCAACCTGGAGTTAAATTCACTGTAAGTATACTCTTGATATTTTACTTGGAATATCATTTGATCTGTTCTCTTGTCAGTTTGTTCATAAAATCTTATTATTGCAGATATTTGGGTGGAAATTTTAAATCTAAATATGTAAGGCATGCTGTAATGGCTTGAAAATAAAATACAATGAGGAATGCAATGGGGAAAGTACCAAAAGTACCAGTACAATGGAGCTTGGTATTGGGACCATATCATCTACTTACTCTACTCTCATATTTCTCTGGTTCAGTACTGGCTGCAAAATATGGTCACTCATAAGCAGCAAGGCTTTTTGGTAACTGAATTTGTTACTATAATATGAGGCCAAAAAATGTGATGCATCCAACTAACAGCTATGAATTCAAATATTTTTGGCTTTTCAGAGAAACTCTCGGCACACCACTTTTTTTCTATATTGGATACTGCTACTTTAATTTGTAACTGGAAAAATACTTTTTTTTTTCTGCCTTTTTAAGATCCCTCTGTCTGGTTATGGAGGCACAAGTAATGTGATTTTGGAGGAATTAAGGAAACGTTCTGATGGTTATGTGGCCACACTGAGCGGCATTCAGAAAGGCAGAGTCAGCAAACTTTGTGTGTGCGTGCGAAACACAGGCTCCAGAGCTGCATTTATTCGAGCTGTGCCATACAGTGACGTGGAGAAGCGCACAGTCATGGACTCTACCATTATCAGCCTGTCACCATCACAGTTTATACTGAAAGAAAGGACGCAAGAGGTGAGTTGATTTTGCAAAAGTTTAGTTTTTTCATGTGTGATTGGAGATTAGTTAACAACTGTACTTGTATCTGAAAGACGGTTTTCCATTCGCAAAAATGGATTATATTAATTTGGTGTTCCAGATAATGCAGTACTATCATATGACCAATTTGCATGACATGAAGAATTCTCATGCAGTGTTTGAAGAAGGATTTTATTCTTTGTAGTTGATTTAAGTTGTGTTGAGAGGTAATCAGTTTGCATTATACTACTCTATATAAGGTGATTACAGTGGTGATGAAGGCATCATGTAGGGAGCAGGCTCTCTGCCAGACACACACTGCTCTCCTTGCCACCATCTGCCTCTTCTGTGGAGATGAGGTCTCTCGCCAGCAATTCAGGAAGTCAGTAATAGTTTTGTTCGAACTTTCTTTTGTGTCTAATCAGCCTCAAGAGTTTGTTTCTCTGATTGGATGTCTGATGAATGTTGATCTCTCTCAGGTTACTACGCATCAAGCCTGATGTAGGCAAAAAAGTGCTGTCTGAAAACAGCTTACTAAAGAGCATCTCCTTTGATGAGCCTTTCCTTGGTGAGGAATTGGTTCAGGAAGGTAAGACCTCTTGTGCATAGACTTTTATTTTCTACTAAATGACATTCTAAGTTGCATTAACATCGTTTTTTTCGCAATGCGTGATGACCAACTAAATAATGAATCCTGTATTTTTTCCCCAGCCTGTGACCTCCCCCAGAGGCCGAATGAGGCTCAAGTTTTCTATGGAAATATGAGTAAGGTTATCCTATCACTATTGGGTACAGTGGAAACCTCTGCTTTAGCAGCGAGTGATCATATTGAGTTTGTCAGAGCCTCACAGCACCATGCCATGGATTCAGATAGGTACTATTTTTAAAGCGTTACCATTTTCTCTTGAGAAAGTCTATAGGTAGAAACCAATTACAACAATAGGCAATGAATGTTGCAGGTGGTACTTGCATTAAGACAATGATGTGCCATGGGGGCGGTTTAATCATACTTGTTACTTATATCTGAATTATTGGTAGATGAGGCAGATGGTGGTGAGGACAGCAGCATGTGTCTATTGAAAATTGTCAGTCATTAAGAGTTCAAATGTAGGGGCTCTTGTAGTGCAACAGGAGACTGTTCTCATGAAATACTCACTCATATGTTCCCTGTAAATCACAGCAACATGAGCTAGTTGTGAATGTTTATGGAAGAGGGTAGATAGGGCTTTGGGTAGGGAGGTGTAAAATACTCAAATACTATAGCAGCAATATTCTGTTTCCCTTTAGTGGTCTGGGGACTTCAGAGCGTCACTTCAGTAATGTTTCCCTGGACGTTCTACCAGTAAAAGGGCCACCGCTGTGTGCGTCAGAACCTGTGCTCAAACGGACTGAGTCTTCTGTGGATAACACCTGGAGTGTCCAGCCTGAACAGCTGGTCCTCAGTGCACCCACCATCAGTGAGTTCAAACACTCCCTCCAGGCTTCACATACATTGTACTACTGATTACAGTACAGCAGGTTAACTCTGTGTATGTACAGTATATAACAGTAATGTTTGTGTACATCAAGTGATGTGTAAAGTGACCATGTAATTTGGCTTACTTTCAACTGGAATGCAGTTAAAAGATGGCAGACTAAAAATACCACATTAAGACATTTCCTATAATATTTCTTGTACCTTTTTTATGTAGTTATGATGCTGTTAATTTCAACTTTACCCTTGCCTCATGTCTTAGAGTTTGTGGTTACTGAAGTGTCTTAATTTGTGTTTGACTAAAGCTGGTGTAGCTGATACCAAGCATGTGCGGATCTTGAACTGTTCAGATTGTGAACTGAGATTTGAGCTCTCCTGGCCTGCCCACTGCCTGACCATCACTCCTCAACATGGCATCATTGAGCCCCAGTATGACTTGTGCACTCACACACATGCTTGTATATGTATGGTTGTATAGAGTCCTTATTATACCATTTTCCTCTCTGTACAGGAGCAACTTGCAAATATTAATTAGCCCAAACCCCTCATTGGCAACCAAAACTTCTATGCTTCCATGGAGTGGGCAGATATATGTCCAATGTGACAATCAGCAGAAGGTATTAAGACTTTGTAAACTGTGCATTTTGTCTATAGAAAGTCAGCATTATTACTAAGCTTCATATGATAAATCTAAAATTCTAAACTGTTAAATTTAATGTGTACTGCTACTCTAGTTTATCAGAGTGCAGATCCGTCAGGACCTGGCTATGGACATCTCTGCTGCTGGCTCGTCCTCGGACCACTCCCTCTGCCCCCTGCCACCACAGGCGGAAACCCCTGTTGGCTCAGGTCTCAAAGCCCAGTGCAGCAGCCCTCAGACTAGTGTGGAAATTAAGAACCGCACAGTGGTCTTTCCCTCCACCTGCTCTGGAGAGTCCTCAGGTAACAGACGATGACCAGCAACTACTTCCAGTTCCAAAATTAGCATAACCTCTTATGCACATCATATATGACTGATTAGAGATCATACTTCTATTAAGTTTTTAAAAAATAATAAAATTTAAAACCTTACTGTTTGTGGTGTCTCACCTTCAGGTTCCTGGTTTATCAGGTAGTGGTTTTAGTTTCACCGTCAGTAGTAGTGGTTTTAGACATGCAGGGTGTGTCTAAAAGTTTCCTTCCATGTTAGTTATGCCTGTGGATGCTCATGGACATCCGCTTCTCAGTTGGTCCGCAACACTTCCAGTCTTTTTGGATCTATTAATAATTTTAAAGGGTCATATGTGGCGTGCTTTTCATGTTTCCTGTTAAAGTCCATCACAACCTTGCAACAGCTTTCCGATCCAGCCATGAGAATGATTTCAATGCATTCTTCCTTTGTCAAAGGCATTCTGGAAAAAGAAAACTAATATAAAATAAGTATGAAAAACTGTAAGATATTTTTCTAGAGATTGTCAATTTCCCCCATATATGGAGACGTTTGGGATACCCTGTAGTTTAGGGCAGAGGTATTAGATGTGAGCACAGAATCTGTGTGGATTTGGAGGAATACAAAGGATCATTGTTTTATTGAAAGACCTAGTGCTGAACTGGATGGTGCTGCCAAACCTGTGTTTTCACAAATTCTCTTAAGCCATATGTCTTTATCATGACTGAGACAAAATATCTGGAGACTGAAGAAGCTGTTGTTTAGTTTTGTAACTATGAACGTTTTTCTTTGGGTTTTTTCCCCCTGAAATGTACAGAGTGGGGAAATTTGCTTCTGAATAAGTTTTTCTTATTTTCAGAGTGTTCTGTGGAGGTGGAGAACCATGGGGAAGAAGTTAGGTGGTATCTTTCATCTTTTGCACCTCCATATGTCAAGGTATTTTTATCCCATCTGTGAGCCTTGGAATCACTTTACACATTCTGTGAATATTGTTTTTTAATATGAAATAAAGTTTTAAAAAAATTACAAAACTTGTGTGTGACCTTTAGGGTGTAGATGGAAGTGGAGATGTTTATCGGGCCACGTATACAGCATTCAGATGCGAGAGAATGTCTGGGATGCTTGGAGTCAAAGAAAAGATGCAGGTGAGGCATTAAATGAGATTTCTTTCCATCTGTAACATTTAGGAACACCTTGCTTGAGTTTCATACTGAAAGATACTGTCAAATCTTAGTGTGCTATGACTATTCATTTAATCAGTTATAACAGGTGGGTTCATTAATTGCTGATTTATTTGGTTTTGTTTTTCAGGTGCCGTTTACATTTCTCCCGCGGGACGGGGGGGACTATGCTCAGTTTTGGGATCTTGAGTGTCACCCAGTGACCAAACCACAGCAAAAGAGCCGCATCCGGTTTCAGCTCTGTGGCATGGTGAGGTTCTTATACATGATTTAATGAAATAACATGTAAATAATGCTTGACATTACTAATCATATAGCTGTTTTGAGAGTGAGACAGAATTGTAGTGCAGTGGCAAACTTGAGTATTGAATGGAATTGTTTGGTTTTGCAGGGCATAAGAGCAGGCGCAGGGACAAGCCGTAAAGAAGACTGCGCTCTAGTGCGGACAGATGTCAATGTGAAGAGCAGGACGAGAGTGGAGTCTGCAGGCTCGAAGACAGGGTAAGATGTGTACTGTACTGGTTTCTGAGGGAGGGAAAGTTTGACTTGTATATTTTAATAATCTTTTATGTGTGAGCATCCAGAAACGAGATGTGAATGTTTTCCTAAAGATAAAAAGTATGTAGTACAGCAACATGTTTTGTGTATAAGGCTTTCTTTCAGAAAAGATTTTCATTGGCTTATTAGCTACGTCATGTTTTCCTCGTTCCCATTCAGTACGGAGCCCTCCAGGAGAGGAGTGTACGCCCCTCAGAGTCTCTACATGTTCCCTGCCACACGTGTGGGTGAGGTCAGCACATTGAAGGTCAACTTTCGAAACAACTCTTGTGATACACATGAGGTGAGTGTTCACAGAAAGCTTTAGTAATTTCGCAACCGTTAACAGACTAGTACTGCATCTTGAGTCTTTCTAACATTGGAATAAAAAGTGGACTTTTTAACAGCACAGTTTGTGCTTGATCAATTGAATATTAAGGCTTAGCTGTACCAGAGTTTCCGTTAAAAATTTTTAGAGCCCAGCAACATGTCCAGCAGTGATTTTAAGTTTACCGGACAAACTGGAAAAAATTTCAGTGTTTATTTTGGAATGTGCATAGTACATGCGATTGTGGCGGCAGGGGTGTGGTCGTAGCATGAGTTTACTTGTGCGTGTCTGTGCTTTCAAAGCCTCCCATAACGAGAGTGAGGGTGAACCAGATGCATGTCAGCATTTTCATGTCGTTGAAGTAGTCCACTGAAAATCAAAAGTGAAAATACAGAGGATTAAAAAAAAAACATTTCGAGTTCTCCTCAGCCTCCCGCCTCCTCGTTCCTGACCCAAACCAGATATGTGACAGTGATAATAATAATAATAATATTATTATTATTATTATTATTATTATTATTATTATTATTATTATAACAGCAGCAAAACAATCAAATGAAAGATAAGTATTTATTTTCCACACTGTTCAAGATAAATCATAGTCGTAGAATTAGCGTCTAAAATAACAAACGTTCAAAACAAAAATTGGGCACAGCAAAATGTTACACCACCACACATAATTTCGTTTACAAAGAAATATTAAAATAACGAAAATTTCCCACGCCAATTTGAGAAGCGCCTCAGCCTGGTGACCTTTTCCTATTGAAGGCGGGTACATAAGGCTTTTTTCATGCGAGCAAATCAGAGTATACTTTACAGGAAAAATGTGAAAAAACTAATTTTGCGCAGACCTTATCTAGGTGTGTTATTGTGAATGTACATTGTGTAACGTCTGCAACATGTTAATATTTGTACGGGACATTGTGTTCGACCGTTTTTTGGACGTTTTGAATTTTTAACGGTCAAAAACCGGTATTTACCAGCTAACGGAAACTCTGAGCTGTACATATGCATATATCACATTTACGTGCATGTAGTTATGTTTAAAGAAACTGTCCCACTAATTAATTTGATCCCATTATTGATCATCATTGCATGGGAGTTTGTTGCCTTCCAGTAGAATCTGGGAGAATATTATTTTACTGTAAATGTTGCATGTCATTGATGTTGAGCTTCTCTAATTGACTTACAGCTAAGATTTTTAAGTCCTTCAGAGCCGTTCTACATCAGGCATTCCAAATATTCTTTAAGGTGAGTTAATTAGTATTGTACAGAAACAATCAATCTAATTATCTCTGTATCTGTCTCTCTCTCTCTCCCTCTGTCTTTGTCTGACTCTGCACCTGTCTTTTTCTATGTTCTTCTGCCTCTTTCTCTCTTCTCACACAGTTCTATACACTGTTCTATGTGTGGTAAAATTGAAAGGGCCTTAATTTAATAACAGTGTAATTTATTAATTTTTTTTATTTGAACAACTGTGTCACTTCCTGCTGCACATCCCTGCTGTGAGACCTATTAATGTTTAACTGTAGGTATATGTATGAGTGCATGTAGTACTTCATGCATGCATACACTGACAATCGTGCATACTTGTGTGTTCATTGCTTGCTGTGAAGTTTCTTTTATCTTGGAACATGATGGTTGGCAAATATTGCACAGCAAATGTTTTCATTAGATTATTTATAAATATTGGTATCCATATTGATGAAAACCTGTGATGTGATATAGGTGACCATGTTGTGTATTTAATCACTGTAAAATTGTCATTCCATCCATGCTTGTAAATTTCATTTGCTGCTTAATCATTGTGCTTACTTTGCATGTTCCCAAGGGTTGAGAGAATCTGACATCTCTTCCTTTTTCACCAGGACACAGCATTATATCAACCTGCCTGTGCAGTTCAAGCCGACTGCTATAGGCCTGTTCACCGGCTTGCTGCTTGTTCAGACAGACACAGACGTTAGGCTTGCCATCGAGCTCTCTGGTGAAGCTTTACTGTAACAGTCACAAACATTGATTGCTTATTTAAGTATTCTGTTCATTTCCTCTCCACTTGCTTAGTGTGAGGCATAAAGTGGGTAAGTGGATGTGTAGTGATGTACCTTTTGAGGAAAGTGGGGCTTTTTTTTTCAGCAGCATAAAATCTTGCAATTGGAGGGTTTTTAAAAAAATTTTTTTTTATTAAATTCAGGCTAGACATTAAATATAGCATACACTTTAATATTGCACTAACCCATAATCCAGTATGCCTAAGGGGAAGCCATTAGCATTAATTAGGTCACTGGTTTTATCCATGCTATGTGATTCAGTACCATTTCTTGCCTTGATGAGGAACATTTGAACAGTACATCTTATTTTATATTAGTAACACTTGTAAATTTTAACGTTGTGTGGCATTTGTTACTTAGAAACCATACATCACTAATACAGAATAATCTGTCTAAAATTGGGAACTCTAAACTTAAATTTGTTGAACACGTTGTACAACACCCTGTAAATGTATTATTTATTTTAAAATTCAAAATAAATAAAGATTGATTCATGTTGAAGATTTATTTATGTTGATAACTTCTGAGATTTACACATTATGAACTGGACAGTTATCCTATTTAACAGCCCATTCAAATGGTTATTTACAAGATATAATCTCGTCCTGATTAAGAGTACATGTGAGTGTAGTTACATGTAGTTATATTTTATTTGGAATACTTGAACACTATTTGCCAATAGACATTCTTCAGGATTTAAACAGAACTAACTGTTACATTAACATATCACACCAAGTTATTCATCTGCAAGTGGTAACTTAATGTTTAAACATGTGATGGCACAATAGTGCTATAACTACTTAATAAGTGAACTGTCATTAACAGAAATACAGCTTAAGAATGAAAAACTTGTCTTAGTGCAATTATGTCTTCCCTGTGCATATATTTTAACTAATGAATTAATTTGCTTGGTTGGTAGGTAAAGCATGGCAGAGAGTGCGAACAACATTCATTAACATCCACAAAAGATCATGTTAATGTTATTACAGGTCTCCATTACCAAACATAAAGCAAGGTTCTTAAACTTCAGTGCTCTGACAAAATTAACTGGCCTTTTAATATTGAGCACTTGCACCAAGTTCTCTAGTCAGATAAAAGTGTAAACTGAATAGAGCTGCATTTGTGTATCTTTAAACCTCTTGTTTAATGAGTAGGGTGAGTAGACACAAGGGTAGACTCAGTAGCCATGTGCACAGCTGAATGGTTGTTGCAGTGTTGAAGTTGCACAGGTGACTGCTACAGCACGCAACTTCATTTCCATTTCCGCTTGCATCAAGTGAAGCTGTCCCTGCAGCCCCTGCGCATGTTCTCAAACTGGAACACTGCTTCACGATCACTTTCACTTCACCTACACAGAGACAAAATTAAATTAGCCATGATTTTCACTGGTGGCTAATTTGTGCTTTTGTATCTTTATACTTCAGTAACTTGTACTTCTTGATTTGAAGACCGTTATCAGCTGCAGTAAATCTGCAATTATTGTACAAAGTCGTGTACAGTGCCATGAAAAAGTATTGGCCCTTTCTTGATTTCCTTTATTATTGCATAGTTGTCACACTATAGGTGCATCTCAAAAAATTAATATCCTGGAAAAGTTACTTTTTTTTTGCTAATTTAATTCAAAAAGTGGAACTTTATTTTTTTTTTGAGATACTGGACTTCCATGAGCTGTAAGCCATAATCAAGATTAAAACGAAAAAAAGGCTTGAAATATTTCACTTTGTGTAATGAACATAGAATAAGAGTTTCACTTTTTTAATTAAATTATTGGGGGGGGACTTTCCCACGATATTCAAATTTTGAGATGTACCTGTATAAATGGTTTCAGATCCTCATACAAAATGTAAGATAAGGAGAACAAAATATACAGGAAAATTTATTATATATATATATATATATATATATATATATATATATATATATATATATATATATATATATATATAACAGTTTTTAAATGATTTCTCTGATTGAAGGGAAAAGGTGGTAAAAGTAATTGCCCCCTAAACCTAACTGGTTGTGCCATCTTTAACAGGAACAACTACAACTTCTGATAATTGTAGAGGAGTTTTGACAGAATTGCTTTAATTCCACCACATTAGAGGCTTTTGTACATCAACTCCATGTTTAAGGTCCAGTCACAGCATCTCAATGCAATTCAAGTCAGGACTTTGACTAGGCAACTCCAAAGCCTTAATTTTTTGTTTGTTTTTCATCCCCACATCACCAAACTACCACCACCATGTTTGACTTTTGGTATAATGTTTTAATTGTGGAATGTTGCGTTGGCTTTATGCCAGATGTAACCAATGTCTTCCAAAAAGTTCCACTTGCGACTCATCAGTCCACAGAATATTATCCCCAGAAGCCTTTGGGGGGGTCAGCAAGGTGTTTTTGACAAATGTCAGATGAGACATGTCACATGACATTTGTCTCCCATGGAAACCACTTTTGCCCTGTGTCTTTAATTGTGGAATGTTTAGATTAGGTTTAGATAGTCACCAAACCTGGGTGTGTCTAGTCCAACTGAACCCAATTTTTATTTAAATTTGGTTAATTGGTCAATTGCCTAAGTAAGGGGGTAATTACTTTTTTCAGTCATGGGTAGCTGGTGTTTGATTATTTAAATATATGGTTCATTTAAAAACTTTTGTTTACTCAGCTTGAAGATCTAAAATAAAAGAAATCGGGAAGGAGATGAACACT
Source organism: Ictalurus punctatus (assembly GCF_001660625.3). NCBI lineage: Eukaryota > Metazoa > Chordata > Actinopteri > Siluriformes > Ictaluridae > Ictalurus > Ictalurus punctatus. The sequence goes on along the minus strand of NC_030416.2, from coordinate 18,561,575 downwards.
TTCATGGCATTGTAGTTTCTTTGGTAATTTAGACACAGTGTATGATTTCCTAGTTACTGTTACTTTAGAAAACTCTTACCCAGTATGTCCACAGTGGTCATGCAGGTATCAAGAGGAGCCCGACACTCCTCTGCATTTCTGTTGCAGTACTCATTAGATGGAGTGGAACTGCACACATAACACTTCAGAGAATATACTGTAATATACAAGAAAATAGGTAGAATATTACAGGAATCTTTTCATGTATCACCTTAAGCTCACTTGTGGGGGGGGGGATTTACATGTCATTTAGACTTATAAACTTAATAATATAGAATTTCAAACATTTTGCACATTTTAGAAATGTTTTCCGAAAAACAAGCGTGTGCCCCTAGCAGATTTAATACAGACTATAGTAAAGTTATTAGGTGGACACACAAGCATCAGAATAGCCTTTTCTCTGTGACAATGTCTGGATAAATTGACCTTTTTTTCTTGAATGATTAGACTTTCAAATAAATACATTCTCAAAAATCAGAAAAAAAGCATTGTATTTATTACTGGGGCTAAATTCAAAAGTTAGAATTACTTTCACAAAATCTTTGTTATTAACAAAGATGAATGTAACAAAGTACTTTTTCAGTAAATGAAAATTCAGTACCTGAGTGTATAGTTAGGAAGAAAACCAGCAGTCCAGAAAGGTTCTCCATGCTTCTCGACCAACATCTGCATGTGATTGCTTATCAGACAGTAAAGGACTTTCTCCCTTCAGAGACCCACCCAACAGATGTTTTATCTCATTTTCCTGAATGGCATGAGCTATCCCAGCTAGGACCCCCTCATGATTTTGACCCTTTGGCACAACAACACAATAGCATTCTTACAGAACAACTGTAGCTGGTTATTATAGTGCACACAGAGGGTATTGTGTATACAGACGTCAGTGCAGACTGCTCAGATCCCTGGTCTATGACTACCACATTCAGTAAGAAAATTCACCAGAGACACATTAACATTTCTATTTACTCACAGGCAGACTCTTCGACATCAAACACAAACTAGTCTAACTAGGGAAAAGAGTTCAACTACAGATATCCATCACTATTTGGCTAATCTATGCTTATGTGGTCCAAGATCAGGTCTGCAATGTGTAGCACATCAAATCCAAGTGTGTGCAATGCATTGCATATGTATTTTGTCTAGTTTTGAGTGTTTCTAGTGTTATTAGCATAAAAGAAAACAACTCCAAGTTGAAATACAATATGACTATTATATAAATAAAATTATATATACATAATATTTTCAATTCTGAGAAATGTTGCAGCTTTTACTTCATTTTGGAATAAATTGGATTACATACTCTTATGTAAAACATTTTCAATAAAGACAGTACTGAAGCATGCCTTGTGTTTTATGGGTAAAGGTACAACACTATTTATTCTGTACATGACAGATTGGCATTGACCTCAGTGACAAAGCTCTCTCCAGTTACACACTGTAGCAGTGTGTACATCACAGCATTTAACAACACAAAGGCAGCATTTGTCCATTCAGCACTACAATCTCCATGCTACATTAAAGACCAAATAAAATAGCCTTATAATACTTAACATGTAGGCTGTGGAAAAATACTAGACTCCTGAGCTATAGCTGTATTCTTATGGCCATGTGGTTCTGACCATAGGTACGGATACCTGCTTAGAGTTTGTTGATGGTTCATTAATTGTGCAGATCATCGTAGCATAGATAAGGCCATAACATATTCTGGTCCTTACAGTGGCAGATATTCTTATTCTGCAATTCTCTCTCAAGTTAATCATCATTAAACTGTTTAAAGAGATGAAATAACAAACTCCAGCCTTGTTCAGTAGAAGACTTATCATGCGGTACTGAAATTACATTTGCGCTTTAGAACATCTTCATGCTGAAAGTGATTGTATTTTGTCCTTGGAGAAAAGCTTCAGTCTTCTTCCATATTTACACTTGCTGCCCTCTTGTATAGCATGCAGGAAGCTTGAACTCTTGCTATGATTCCTCTAATGCACCTGATCAGTCTTCGTGTGATTTCCCTTTAGGTTTCTTCCTGTGTGATGCATAATCGCGACCTCTACATTTGTTCACACGGTAAATCCTGGTGAGGATACGACATAATAAGTAATGATCAATGACTTAGCATCAAAGTAGAATATGATAGTCGCTCACCATCCAAAAGTTATAAACATGCATGGTGGCCTGGGAAAAGATTTAGCCATTTTCTACTATATATAGTCCTGAAATCTACAAGCAAAATATGTCAATTTTTTTATGTTATCACAATCAGGCATCGTATCATTTTAAAATCTGTTTACCCCCAAAAGTGAAAAGGGGAACAAAACGGCATTTAAAGATTCCATACAGACTGCAGTGCATGGACATTTTGACAGCAGGTACGTGATTTAACGAATTAACTAATTAGGTTTAAATCTGTTTCACTATAGCACATAGTTATGCAACAACTTGATCAAAACCTGACATTCACTGTTTGAGGAAAATCACACTTAGCTAGCAAGGTTTTAGACAACTTTTGGCAGACCAACTGTTTTAACCACCAGGTTTGTTCAAGTGGCTCTTTACCCAACCTGTTCTTTGTAGGAAGAGCCTAGGGAAGATTACCAGAAGCCAAACAAATAGAATTTCCACCTAGTTTCAGCATTGAATTATTTGTGCTGTCACACTGCACAGTAATGGTTAAAGGCTCATATGAAAGTAGACACTAACGGCTTTAAGAATTTGCAGTTTACTTTGATAAGTATTTCTTTTTTACCTAGCCTACTAGTGTTTTTCTATCAAAAAAGCTTTAGTTGTGCTGTCCATTTTATCTCAGTACCACTGTTATTGTGGAGAGGTGTGAATTGTTTGCCCAGCAGGGGGGTCACACCCACCCTTTCCCATCACCCTGCTCACCAGTAGCTGAACAGATGCTCATGATACTCTACACACAGAAACCCAACAGTGTCCTGACTAATCTTATAACAGACTTGCAGTGATAAAATAATTCATTTGAGCATACTGATTGACGATAAGCGGGTTTCCGTTCCACCAGCGGACTGGAATACCAGGGCACTGCTAGAAAATGTTTTTGTTTTTTTAATAACAAAAAAAGGAAATAAAACATTCCCCAATTGTTTTGATGAAATATGTATATTTTTAAGTAGAGGTATTTTATGCAGGCAGAAAAACTATAGAAATATAACATTTTAGTCAAAATCTGATTTTTGGCTGTTTGACAGAATCCATCCACAGTGACATGCTATAGGTTTTCCCAGACCAACACACATGATTATAAAATATTATACAAAATATATCAATACAAAACACAAACTGTGAAATTGTAATATCTTAGCCAATACTCATCAAGTCATAAGTATTGTCCAACAGTCAAATTGTTCCATTTTACAGTAAATTTTCCATGTTGTGTTTACATATCCTTGTTATGTATAGGTAGTGTACCTGCGCTGGTAGAGGTAGATGAGAAAGATCACATCATCTCTAAAACAAGCCAATGGATGTGGTCCAGGAGTGGTTATAACTCCACTAAATATATCGCTTATAAATGTGTTTAAACCCTGGGAGTATAAGACATAATAATTTTCAGCAGTATGATTAAACCTAAGCATTTCAGATTCCGATTCGGTTTTGAAATGAAGGAGGAACTCACTTTGTAGAGTAACACTGACATTGGGAGCTGGGCAACTGATTTAATCTGTAAAGGAGCACAAAACAGATGGACGACATTCAGCAAATATTTAGGCATATTGCATAAGTTGGATGTTAACTGATTTGAGGACAAACCTTGTAATTGACAAATAATTGAGGAACCATAGACAGAAATCCAACTGCATAAACCCCTAAATGTGAAAAAAAACAAAAATGACTAATTTATTTGACATTTAAGTGTTCAGTAGGAATTAATTTATAACTAGGATTATTAAGGACTTACCACTGACAAGACTGTTGATGATCCAAAAGTACCAAGTACTAGGATAAATATTTTAAAAAGGTTACTGAAATGTGCAAACAAGGAAATATAGAATTGATACAAAACATCAACCATGGATTTGTTTATACCTTTTATTTCTGAGATATATGAAAGAGTACACAGCCCCACTGATGCATAGAGGATGCATTAAATATGACAAGAATTTCATTGCCTGGGGAAGAAAATAGCCATGTTAATTTAAGGGCATCTTTTATAGGGTTTGTTTTTGTCACAGTTGTTCAGTGCCAAATAATTTCAGTACCCTGGAATCATGTTCTTCTGTTGCTCGCTCCATGTCGTCTGCTCTATCATCCTAAAGAGGACAACACTATAATGATCACCAAGCTGCAAGAGAAACTCCACTATGTCTACACAGCATACAGGTAAATTCAGGCTGTTAGCAATTCAATCCAGAAGATATACAATTATAAAAGAACTTACTTTAAAACTGGGCCAAATTGCAAAGACTCTGCTGACTTTCCATAGCTAAAAACATGAGAAAGAACAGTTTGGAATAAAAAAATATTAACATATAACAGACAAATATTGTTTTAGTACCTCAATTAATGCTAAAAAACCCATAGGGATAAGGGTGAGCCAGCTGGCTTGCTCTTCTAGCTGATGGAGGAATATCACAACAGTGCTGAAACACCTCCAGAACACTTTAAGGAAAGAAACACATTAAACAATTCAGCATTTTGATGTTTAGCACATGGGCAGCTACTTAAAGACTAAATGTAAGTCATTCAGACCGACATCTACTTTTATTTTCTAAATCCTCTTGTGTATTTATCCTGAAGACAAGTGTATTTATTCAATGCAGATCTCACCTGATCGCCTAGAGATGCCTGCTAAACTCTTTTTCCCTCTCCAAAAGCTCACATCATTTTTCATAGCAAATACTTCAAACGAGAGCTACAAAACATTAAAACACATTAGATTACATAAGTGCTAACTATTTGAAATAAATATGATAAGTGATGCTGTATTCATGTCATAAAACACAAATAA